>NC_029794.2:90531010-90548422 GCF_000816755.2 Arachis ipaensis
ATGAGTTTGAAGTTCATCACAGCCATTCAATCCCAGAATCCTACTCGGAATACCACAGACAAGGTTTAGACTTTTCGGATTCTCATAAATGCTGCTATCAATCTAGCTTATACCACGTAGATTCTGATTAAGGAATCTAAGAGATACTCATTCAATCTGATGTAGAACGGAGGTGATTGTCAGACACGCGTTCATGGATTGAGGAAGGTGATGAGTGTCACGGATCATCACCTTCTCCATAATTAGGCGCGAATGGATATCTTAGATAGGAACACGCATGTTTGAATGGAAAACAGAAATACTTGCATTAATTCATCGAGACACAACAGAGCTCCTCACCCCCAACAATGGAGTTTAGAGACTCATGCCGTCAAAGAGTACAAAGTTCAGATCTAAAAATGTCATGAGATACAAAACAAGTCTCTAAAAGTTGTTTAAATACTAGACTAGTAAACTAGGTTTACAGTAAATGAGTAAACTATGATGGATGGTGCAAAAATCCACTTCTGGGGCCCACTTGGTGTGTGCTGGGGCTGAGACATAAGCTAATCACGTGCATAGGGCTGTTTTGGGCATTCAACGCCAGCTTTGGATCCTTTTCTGGCGTTGAACTCCACTTTGTAACTTGTTTCTGGCGCTGGACGCCAGACAGCAGCAAGGAACTGGCGTTGAACGCCAGTTTACGTCATCTATCCTTAAGAAAAGTATGGACTATTATATATTTCTGGAAAGCCCTGGATGTCTACTTTCCAACGCAATTGGAAGCCCGCCATTTCTAGTTTTGTAGCTCCAGAAAATCCATTTTGAATGCAGGGAGGTCAGAATCCAACAGCATCAGCAGTCCTTTTTCAGCCTGAATCAGATTTTTGCTCAGCTCCCTCAATTTCAGCCAGAAAATACCTAAAATCACAGAAAAACACACAAACTCATAGTAAAGTCCAGAAATATGAATTTTGCCTAAAAGCTACTGAAAATAAACTAAAAACTAACTAAAACACACTAAAAACTATATGAAATTAACCCCAAAAAGCGTATAAAATATCCGCTCATCAAGAATCCTAACCAACATATCTCTAACTTCCTTCTAGTCTGTGACACGGTCAAGTAGAGTCCCTGCTGAGATTTATCGGCTGTTGTTGTTCCCATTCTCTATAAGGAACTAGGCTAAACAATGGCTTGAAACTCAACCCAAGGAGAGCATAGCAACCTGAGAGGATTTGATAAGCAAGTTTCTAACTAAATTCTTCCCACCTCGAAGGTTGACAAAGCTGAGAATGAATATCCAGACGTTAAGGAGATGTTGAAGAAATGTCCACCGGACATGTTTTCTGACTGGGTACAACTCTAGATTTTCTATGATGCGATTATCCCTACTTTTAGGATCTCATTGGATAACTCATCTGAAGGATCTCTATACATGAAAAAGACCACTGATGAAGCTTTGGAGTTAATAGAGATGGTGGCTAACAATCAATATCTATGTTCCTCTGAGAGAACCATGAGGAAGGGAGTGATGGAGTTGGATGCATTAGATACTCTTCTAGCATAGAATAAAGCCATGTCCCAATAAATCAATGCTATTATTACCTAACAACTTGGGAACATGCAAGTCTCTGCAGTAAATACACAAGATGCTTCTTACAACATGAGTGGAGGAATTTCTCATGGTGAAGGATATGATTTTGGCCAATCCTCTCTGAAGTAAGTGAATTATATGGAAAATTTTTCTGGGCCACCCAATAATGACCCTTTCTCTAAGACCTACAACCCTGGATGGAGAAATCACCCGAAATTTGGGTGGAAAAATCAAGGTCAAAGGCAAAATAACTTCAACAACCCTCACCAAAACAATTTCAACAACCATTACCAACCACCACAACCAGCCAAAATCCTTAAAAGCCATCCCTCACGGAGATTGCCTTAGAAACACTCTTATAACACACCTCCACTTTCATCCAAACTACTCAAAATTTTATGCATGAAACCAAGGACTCTATTCAAAACCTGAAAGTCCAAATGGGTCAATTGGCCCAGCCAATTGCTGAGAAATCAACTAATATATTTCACAGTGACACAATTCTAAACCCAAGAGAGGAATGCAAGGCTATAAGTTTGAGAAGTAGCAAAGTGGAGGGAAAGGAGACCACAAGCAATGACAAGTAAAAGAAAGAGGCAATGAAGAATGACATTCCTCAAGGAGAACATGTGCCTAACAATTCCCTTGCACATTCACCTCACGCTTCTAAAGAGCACAATTTGAGAAGGTCAAGGCCCTAGAGTACAAGCCTCGTATTCACTATCCTCAAAGGATACAAAAGGAAACTAAGGACAAGCAATTCTCTAAGTTCTTGGAAGTCTTTATAAAGCATCAAATTAACATTCTTTTTGCTCAGGCCTTAGAGCAAATGCCTCTTTATGCCAAGTTTATGAAAGATTTGTTGGCAAAGAAGAGGAATTGGAAGAAATATGAAATAGTCGTACTTACCAAGGAGTGTATTGCTATAATTCAAAAGAATTTTCCTAAAAATTTGAAAGATCCAGGGAGTTTTTTTATCCCTTGCACCATTGGTGAGGTTACCATTGAAAGAGCTCTATGTGATCTTGTGACTAACATCAATCTAATGCCCCTGTCTTTGATGAGAAAGCTTCAAATTGATGAGGTAGAACCCACTAAAATTTCTCTACAACTCGCTGATCGATCTATTAAGTTTCCGCTTGGTGTTGTTGAGAACTTGCTACTTAAGGTGGGAACCTTTATATTTCCTGCAAATTTTGTTATCTTGGACATGGAGGAAGACATTAATGCTTCCATTATTTTAGGAAGACCTTTCCTTGCTACTAGAAGTGCCTTAATTGATGTGCAAAAAAGATAATTAGCATTGAGAGTTAATGATGAACAAATTATCCTCAATGTATTCAAGGCTATGCAACATCCTAGTGATTCGGAAGATTGTATAAAAATTGATTTGATAGATCCTTTGGTGCAAGAAGCACTAGAAGAGAAGGTACTCAATGATTCACTAGAGCCTCCTGTTGAGGATGGTATAGCTGAAATTGATGATTGCCCACTACCCAAAGAAGTCATACATGTTCCTAATAAGGAGGAGGGGACACCCAAGCTTGATTTAAAGTCCCAACCTCCTTTTCTAAAATATGCTTTTCTTGGAGAAAAGGACTCTTATCCAGTGAAAATAAGCTCCTTTTTGAGTACTTGTGAAGAGGAACTGCTCAAGATATTGAAGGACCACAAATCAGCCCCTGCTTGGACCATTGGTAACCTTAAAGAAATAAGCCCAGCCATGTATATGCACAACATCTAGCTTGAAGAAAACTCTAAACTAGTTATGCAAGCACAAAGGAGGCTTAATCGGGTAATGAAAGAGGTGGTTCAAAGAGAGGTTATGAAACTGTGGGAAGCCGACATTATCTATCCAATCTCTGATAGCCCTTTGGTAAGCCCAGTATAACTATTCCCAAGAAAGAAGAAGTCACAGTGGTGGCCAATGAGAAGAATGAACTCATCCCTACAAAAACCGTAACCGGTTGGAGGATGTATATTGATTATAGGAGGCTCAACACTGCCACAAGAAAAGACCACTTCCCACTTTTCTTTATTGATCAAATGCTTGAAAGATTGGCTGGGAATGCGTTCTATTGTTTCTTAGATGGCTATTCTGGCTACATTCAAATTGTAGTGGACCCTCGAGACCAAGAGAAGATGGCGTTTACTTGCCCATTTGGGGTATTTGCTTATCATCGAATGTCGTTTGGATTATGCAATGCTCCGCCTACTTTTCAATGGTGTATGCTTTTAATTTTCTCTGATATGGTTAAAAAATTTATTGAGGTTTTTATAGATGCTTTCTCTATTTTTGGTGACTCTTTGAGCCTTGCTTGCAACATCTAGCCTTGGTCTTGAGAAGATGCTAAGAGGCGAACCTTGTTTTAAATTAGAAAAAATGTCATTTCATAGTAAATGATGGTATAGTTCTTGGGCAACATATCTCAAACAAAGGTATAGAAGTTGACAAGGCTAAGGTGGAGGTAAGTGAGAAACTACCACCTCCTGTGAATGTGAAGGGAATAAGGAGTTTCCTAGGACATGCCGGCTTCTATAGAAGATTTATTAAAGATTTTTCTAAAATAGCTAAACCATTAAGTAACCTTTTGGTTGCTGATGTATCATTTAACTTTGATAATGAATGCTTGCATGCCTTTGAAACTCTCAAAGCTAAGCTTGTCTCTGCACCCATTATTTCTCCTCCAAATTGGACTTCACCATTTGAATTAATGTGTGACACAAGTGATTTTGTAATAGGAGCTGTTTTGGGGCAAAGACAAGATAAGCTTCTGCATGTCATATACTATGCAAGCAAGATTCTTAATGACGCTAAAAGGAACTATACTACGACAGAGATAGAGATATTAGCTGTGGTCTTTGCATTTAATAAATTTAGATCCTATTTAATTAGTTCAAAGGTTATTTTTTATATTGATCACTCTGTTCTTAAGTACCTTTTGACTAAGTAGGATTCTAAACCAATATTGATTAGGTAGGTGCTTGTCCTTCAAGAGTTTAATATTGAAATTCGGGACCGGAAAGGTTCCGAAAATCATGTGGCAGGTCATATTTCTAGACTTGAACTATTAGAAACTCAATCTCACCCACCTCCCTTGTATGAAAAGTTTCCTGAGGAGCAACTCTTTGTAATTTGCAAGGCACCTTGGTTTGCAAACATGGCCAATTATAAAGTTGGAAGGATAGTTCTAAAGGAGTTTACCAAGCAACAAATCAAGAAGCCACATCATGATGTTAGATACTTCTTTTGGGATGATCCTTACTTGTTTAAGAGATGCTTGGATGGCATAATCCGGAGAAAAGACTGCAACAAAGGTCCTTCAATGTAGGTTTTATTGGCCCACACTTTTCAAAAATACATGTGAATTTGTGAAGAATTATGACCAATGCCAATGAGTTGGGAGCTTGCCAAAGAAGAATGAAATGCCACAAAATTCTATCTTGGAAGTGGAGTTGTTTGATGTGTGGGGAATAGATTTCATGGGACCATTCCCTTCTTCATACTCCAACAACTATATTTTGGTGGCTGTTGTCTGTTGATTATGTTTCTAAATGGGTAGAGGCAGTACTTTTGCCTACAAATGATGCTAAAGTGGTGCTTAGATTTCTCAAGAAGTAGGTTTGGTGTCCCAAGAACCTTAATTAGTGATGATAGCAGTCACTTTTGTAACAAGCAATTGGACACACTACTCCAAAGATATGGAGTTAAACACAAAGTGGCAACCCCGTACCACCCTCAAAACTGTGACCAAGTGGAGATTTCTAATAGAGAACTAAAGCAAATCCTAGAGAAGACTGTTAGAGCCTCCAAAAAAGATTGGTCAAGGAAGATTGATGATGCTCTCTGGGCCTACCGAACAGCCTTCAAGACGCCAATAAGAATGTCACCATACCAACTTGTTTATGGCAAAGTTTGTCACTCACCAGTTGAGTTAGAGCATAGAGCATATTGGGCAACAAAATTTCTAAACTCTGATGCCAAGACTATGGGAGAAAAGAGATTACTCTAATTCAATGAAGTTGATGAGTTTAGGGTGAAAGCTTATGAGAATGTCAAGCTCTACAAGAAGAAAACCAAGATGTGGCAAGAACCTTTGAACCTGGACAATTGGTACTACTCTTCAATTAAAGGATGAAACACTTCCTAGGAAAGTTGAAGCCTAGGTGGTTTGGGCCCTTCACCATCACCAAGGTCTCACCATATGGTCATGTGGAGATTATGTAAGAAAATTCAGGAAGAAAGTTCACTATAAATGGCCAGAGGCTCAAGCACTACCTTAGCGGCCACATAGATCATCAAAAAACCACTCAAATCCTCACTTGAAGAGGATGCACCTTCAAGCTAGTGACGTTAAAGAAGCGCTTAATGGGATGCAACCCATTAGTTGGTAATTTTTTATTCCTAGCTCTTTTCTTTTAGCATTTTATTACTTTTAGTTTATGTGCCTTGCATGGAATAATATTGGTGCTATCACACCTAGATGAAGTTCCACCTTCATGGGTACTTGGCCCAACTTTAGAGTGAATGTGTCACACTAAGTTTGGTCTCACCATACTATGTTTGGTGTTGACACATTCCCTTTATGAAGGAACTTTCATCATTTGCACCACAACTTCTTATGTGCATAACAATATGTAAGTCCTTGTAGGTAGTATTTATTGCTTTATATGCATATAATCTTATCTTCCAAGTTTATTTAACTAAGTGTTTTGTATATGAATTGGTGTAATAGTTTATTTAACTAACTGCAGATGCTGTTAGGATCTGACCTTCGTGCACTCGAAAGCGCTTTTCTAGAGCTACATAAGTCCAAATGGTGCGATATCAATGGCTATGGAAAGATAGCATTCAGGGCTTTCCAGAAATATATAATAGTTCATACTTTGCTTCGGAAATGAAGGCCCAAAACCGGCATTCAATGCCAGCCACCAGCCCTATTCCTGGCGTCCAGCGCCCACAGGGGAGCAGCTGGCGTCCAACGCCCAAAAGGGGGTCCCTAGCTAGCGTTCAACGCCCCTAAGGGACCCTAGCTCGTGGAGACACTCAAAGCTCAGCCCAAACACTCAACAAGTAGGCCCTAGAAGTGGATTTTTGCACTCCTAAGTCTTCTCTATCATATTTCTGTAATCCTTAGTTAGCTGATTAGTATATATATATATACAAGAGTTCACTCTTGTTAGAGGAGTCTTGCCCATTCGAACCTTTCATTGTATTTTTCTATTAGCATGAGTCACTAACTCCTAAGGTTAAGGTAAGGAGCTCTGCTAAGTTTTATGGATCAATAATATTATTATTTTCATTCAATATGTCTGATTCTATTCTCTTATGCAACCTCGTTCTTCACCTTATGAATTGAGGGTGACCCGTGACAATCACCCTTGTTCCACATGAGTTTCGTGAAATTCCTGACCTAGATAGCGTTGAACTAAAGCTAGAGATTGCATTACAGATTCCTATAGAGCATCTGAGCAACTTTGGATATGTGACATATAATTCCATTGACTATGGGTGTGAAGTTTCTGTGGCATTAAGGCTAGAGTCAGAGAAGCAGCACTTTCTGATCTAGAAGATCTGCCCTGTCTGTGGCACCTTGAGTAGGATCGTGAAGGGGAGTGGATGGTGCACGAAATTGTGATTACACTTTTCACAACTCCGCACAACTGACCAACAAGTGCACTGGGTCGTCCAAATAGTACCTGACGTGAGTAAAGGTCGATCCCACGGAGATTGTCGGCTTGAAGCAAGCTATGGTTGTCTTGTAAATCTTAGTCAGGATATTAATGATAAAAATGATTTTGTTTATAAAAAGTAAATAACATAAAATAAATGGTACTTGTGATCCAGTAATGAGGAACAGGTTGAGGTTCCGGAGATGCTCTGTCATCTGAATCTCTGCTTTCCTACTGTCTTCTTCTCCAAACATGCATGGCTTCCTTCAATAGCAAGCTGTATGATCCTTTCGGATGAAAAATACCAGGTACGATCTCTACACGGCTAATTAACTATCGGATTTCTCGTCTCGGATGAAAAATACCAGGTATAGCTACCGCACGGCTAATCATCTGTCGGTTCTCACTAGCGTCGGAATAGGATCTCTCTATCCTTTTACACACTGTCACTGCGCCCAACATTCGCGAGTTTGAAGCTTGTCACAGTCATCCCTTCCCAGATCCTACTCGAAATACCACAGACAAGGTTTAGACTTTTCGAATCCCAGGAATGCTGCCAATTGGTTCTAGCCTATACCACGAAGGTTCTGATCTCACGGACTCGGTCCGTGGATCAGAAACCAAAGAGATATGCACTCAAGCTGTCGCCCAATAACTACAATGAGCTCAGATAGAACGGGAGTGGTTGTCAAGCACGCGTTCATGGAATTGAGAATAATAATGAGTTTCACAGATCATCTCATTCTCTATATTAAAGTACGAGTGAGTATCTTATAATAGGATCAAGCGTGATTGAATAGAAAATAGTAGTAATTGCATTAATCCATTGAAACACAGCAGAGCTCCTCACTCCACCTATGGGGTTTAGAGACTCATGCCGTAGAAAATACAATATGAAGTGTAAAATGTCATGAGTTACAAAATGAATCTCTAAAAGTAGTTTTTATACTAAACTAGTAACTTAAGTTTACAGAAAATGAGTAACTAAGTGCAGATAGTGCAGAAATCTATTTTCGGGACCCACTTGGTGTGTGCTTGGGCTGAGCATTGAAGCTTTCACGTGCATAGGCCATTCTTGGAGTTAAACGCCAGCTTGGGTGCCAGTTTGGGCGTTTAACTCCTGTTTTGGTGCCAGTTCTGGCGTTTTATGCCAGTTTGGGCCATCAAAGCTCAGGCAAAATATGGACTATTATATATTGCTGGAAAGCCCAAGATGTCTACGTTCCAACGCAATTGATAGCGCGCCAATTGGGCTTCTGTAGCTCTAGCAAATCAATTTCGAGTGAAGGAGGGTCAGAATCCAACAGCATTTGCAGTCCTTTCTCAGCCTCTGAATTAGATTTTTGCTCAGGTCCCTCAATTTCAGCCAGAAAATACCTAAAATTACAGAAAAATACACAAACTCATAGTAAAGTCCAGAAATGTGATTTTTGCATAAAAACAAATAAAAATATAATAAAAAGTAACTAAAACACGCTAAAAACTACCTAAAAATAATGCCAAAAAGGTATAAATTATCCGCTCATCACAACACCAAACTTAAATTGTTGCTTGACCCCAAGCAACTAAAAACAAAATAGGATAAAAAGAAGAGAATATACAATAACTTTCAAAAATATCAATGAAGCTTAGTTCCAATTAGATGACCGGGACTAGTGGCCTTTTTGCTTCTAAACAGTTTTGGCATCTCACTTTATCCTTTGAAGTTCAGAATGATTGGCATCCATAAGAACTCAGAATTCAGATAGTGTTATTGATTCTCCTAGTTCAGTATGTTGATTCTTGAACACAACTACTCTATGAGTCTTGGCCGTGACCCTAAGCATTTTGTTTTCCAGTATTACCACCGGATACATAAATACCACAGACACATGACTCGGTGAACCTTTTCAGATTGTGACTCAGCTTTGCTAGAGTCCCCAATTAGAGGTGCCCAAAGCTCTTAAGCACACTCTTTTTGCTTTGGACCACGACTTTAACCACTCAGTCTCAAGCTTTTCACTTGGACCTTCATGACACAAGCACATGGTTAGGGACAGCTTGATTTAGCCGCTTAGGCCAGGATTTTATTCCTTTGGGCCCTCCTATCCATTAATGCTCAAAGCCTTGGATCCTTTTTACCCTTGCCTTTTAGTTTAAAGGGTTATTGGCTTTTTCTGCTTGCTTTTTCTTTTTTCTTTCTTTTTCTTTATTTTTTTCGCCATTTTTTTTCGCAAGCTTTTTTTTCACTGCTTTTTCTTGCTTCAAGAATCAATTTTATGATTTTTTAGATTATCAATAACATTTTTCTTTTTTTCATTATTCTTTCAAGAGCAAAAAATTTTAACATTCATAAACTTCACTATAAAAAATATGCACTGTTCCAGCATTCATTCAGAGAGCAAGAAGTATTGTCACCACATCAAAATAATTAAACTAATTTCAAGATAAATTTCGAAATTATGCACTTCTTGTTCTTTTGCAAATAAAAACATTTTTCTTTTAAGAAAGATGAGGGATTCATAGAATCATTCATAGCTTTAAGACATAGACACTCAACATTAATAATCATGTATTAAAAACAAGACAGAAACTAAACTTAAAAGTAGACAAATAACAATAAAAGAAAGAAAATTAAAGGCATAAAAATAAGTGACTCTAATACTAATACTCATGTAACTCTTTAAATAGGTCTCTAATAACAAACGTTATCACAGAGTTAGGACTCAACAACCTTTATTTTGGGAGATACTTGCTCCTTCAATCTGTGGGACGTTTAGCTCTTCAAGGGGCAGCTTCTGGCACTTTAGCTCCTGTATCTCATGCCTTTGTTTCTCTTGTTCTTTGAGCATTTGCAGAGCATGCTATTTTGATTCTGCTGCTCTTCTTTGAGTTGATCCATAGCTTCTTGCAGCTTGGTGACAGATGCTTCTAAGTGGGACCAATATTCAAATTGAGGAATTTCTGGGAGGAGCTCATGCGCCCTCCTCTTGATGGAGTTGTCTTGAACTTGAGGTCCATCCATCACCTTTTTGGTGATTGGGCATTCAACTGGGATATATTCATCCACGCCTATCTGTACCCCCGCATCTTTACATAACAGGCTGATCAAGCTTGGGTAAGCCAATTTAGCATCAGTGGATTCCTTGTTTGCAAATATGTAAATTTCACCAGGAATCAGCTGATGAATCTCTACTTCTTTCCCAGCATAATACAGTGAATCATCACTGCTCTCTTGATAGTGACTTCAGAATGGTTGCTGGTTGGGAGTATAGAATGCCCAATGAAATTCAGCCAACCTCTAGCAAGTGGTTTGAGATCTCCTTTCTTTAGCTGGTTTGGGACACCTTTTGTATTGGTAATCCACTCAGTTCCAGGGAGGCATATGTCCTCTAGAACTTGATCTAGCCTTTTATCTTTGGCCATTCTCCTATTAAAGGATTCTGGATCATCTTGTAGTTGAGGAAGCTTAAGAACTTCTCTCACCTTGTCAAAGTGGAAGTAAATAATCTTCCCTCTAACCATGGTCCGAAAGGAGTGGAAAGCAGTTCCCTCTAATCTTTATTTTTCCGTCATCCACAGATTTTCAAAAAATTCATGGATCATGTTTCTTCCAACATGTATCTCAGGATTTGCCAGGACTTCCCAGCCCCTGTTTCGAATCTGATCTTGGATCTCCGGGTATTCATCTTTTTCCAGATTGAACCTAACTTCCGGGATCACTAATCTTCTGCACATAATTTTGAAGTAGTGGTCTGCATGTTCTTTGGTGCAGAAATTCTCATGCATCCAAAGTGGCTTTGGATTGCTTTCTTTCTTGCCTCTTGAAGTGGTTTGTCTTCCTTTGGGAGCCATGAGATTAGTTTGTTTTAGCTCAGGGATCACGAAAATCACACCAAAATTAGAGATTTGCTTGCCCTCAAGCAAAATAAAAAGAAAGAAGATGAATAGATAGAGAGAAGGATTCGAATGATGGATGAAGAGGGGTTGGCCGAATTGGTATTTAAAGGGAGGGAGGTAATGGGTTTCGAATTATTTTTTGAAAAATGTAAGATAGGAAGATATGATTGATGAAAGATACAATTTGTAAAATATGAAAGATTTGAAAATGATATAAGGAAGTTAAATCTGAATTTTCGTTTATGCATCTAAGAAATAAAAGATAATATGAAAGAATTAAAAAGATTTGAAAAGAAATTGGAAATATAAATGAGTTTTCAAAAACATTTTGAAGAAGAATTGAAAAGAATTGAAAAAGAATTAAAAAGAATTTTTAAGATTATTAATTTTTGGGAATGGAAATTGAAAAGTAAATGTTTGCAATATTTTGATGCAAAAAATTATGAATTAAAACATGAAAATTCGACAAAATTTGAATTGGAAATGAAATTACCTCCCCCTTGCTGTTCTGGCGTTTAACGCCCATCTGGTGGCCATTCTGGGCGTTTAACGCCCAGCCAGGTACCCTGGCTGGCGTTAAACGCCAGGTAGCCTTCTTTACTGAGCATTTTTCTGAACGCCCAGAATGCTGCAATTTCTGGCGTTAAACGCCCAGAATGCTGCCTATTCTGGCGTTTAATGCCCAGAATGATACCTTTACTGGCGTCTAACGCCCAAATTGCCTCTTTACTGGCATTTTAACGCCAGTGAGCTCTTTTTCTTTGTGATTCCTCTGCTTTATGTTCTGAACCTTTATTTCCTTGACTTGTTCACTGAAAAGCATTAACAAACATGAATAGAAAAATTAAATGGACTTATATAATTGTTATAAATATCTAATTTTTTATAATGGCTGGGTTACCTCCCAGCAAGCGCTTCTTTACTGTCTTTAGCTGGACTTTTACTGAGCTGTTAATTTAGTCTCAGTTTTGAGCATTCTTGCTCAACATTGCCTTCAAGATAATGTTTGACTCTTTGTCCATTAACAATGAACTTTTTGTCAGACTCAATATCCTGAAGCTCTACGTATCCATATGGTGATACACTTGTAATCACATATGGTCCCTTCCACCGGGATTTCAATTTCCCAGGGAACAATTTGAGCCTGGAGTTAAACAACAGAACTTTTTGTCCTGGCTCAAAGACTCTAGAGGACAGCTTTTTGTCATGCCATCTTTTTGCTTTCTCTTTGTAAATTTTAGCATTTTCGAAAGCATTGAGTCTAAACTACTCCAGGTCATTCAACTAGAGTAATCTTTTCTCTCCAGCTACCTTAGCATCAAGGTTGAGGAATCTGGTTGCCCAGTAGGCTTTGTGTTTCAGTTTCACTGGCAGATGGCAGGCTTTTCCATACACAAGCTGGTATGGAGAGGTCCCTATAGGGTCTTGAATGCTGTTCTGTATGCCCACAAAGCATCATCCAGACTTCTTGCCCAATCCCTTCTATGGGAACTTACAGTCCGTTCCAGGATTCATTTTAGTTCTCTATTTGAGACTTCAGCCTGCCCATTTGTCTGTGGATTATATGGAGTTGCCACTTTGTGGTTGATTCCATATCAGACTAGAGCAGAGTCAAGCTGTTTATTGCAGAAATGAGTGCCTCCATCACTAATCAGTATCTTAGGGACACCGAACCTGCTGAAGATATGCTTCTGGAAGAACTTCATCACTGTCTTAGTATCATTAGTGGGTGTTGCAATTGCCTCTACCCATTTAGATACATAGTCTACTGCCACCAGAACATAAGTGTTTGAATATGATGGTGGGAAAGGCCCCATGAAGTCAATACCCCATACATCAAACAACTCAATCTCTAAGATCCCTTGCTGAGGCATGGCATAACTGTGAGGCAGAACTGTCACAGTTACGTACAAACTCTCAGGAGTCTCTATAGAGAGTGGGCCAGTAGAAGCCGCATTGGAGAACCTTTGTGGCTGTTCGCTCACCTCCAAAATGTCCTCCATACTGTGATCCATGGCAATGCCATAGGATCTTCTGTGCCTCTTCTCTAGGCACACATCTACAAATTACTCCGTCTGCACATCTCTTAAAGAGATATGGTTCATCCCATAGGTAGTACTTTGTATTAGTAACCAATTTTTTTGTTTGCTGCTTACTGTACTCCTTGGGTATGAATCTCACAGCTTTGTAGTTTGCAATGTCTACAAACCATGGTACTTCCTGAATGAAAAAGAGTTGCTCATCCGGAAAGATTTCAGAGATCTCAGTAAGAGGGAGGGACACTCCTGCTACTGGTTCTATTCGGGACAAGTGATCTGCTACTTGGTTCTCGGTCCCTTTTCTGTCTCTTATTTCTATATCAAACTCTTGTAGAAGCAACACCCATCTTATGAGTCTGGGTTTTGAATCCTGCTTTGTGAGGAGATATTTTAGAGCAGCATGGTCAGTGTACACAATCACTTTTGATCCTATTAAATAGGATCTGAACTTGTTAATGGCATAAACCACTACAAGCAACTCCTTTTCTGTGGTTGTGTAATTCTTCTGCGCATCATTTAAAACACGGCTAGCATAATAAATGACATGCAAAAGCTTGTTATGCCTCTGTGCTAATACTGCACCTATGGCATGGTCACTGGCATCACACATTAGTTCGAATGGTAATATCCAGTCTCGTGCAGAAATGACTGGTGCTGTGACCAGCTTAGCTTTCAGAGTCTCAAACGCCTGCATCTGTGTCAAAGATAAATGGCGTGTCAGCAGCTAGCAGGTTGCTCAGAGGTTTTGCAATTTTTGAAAAATCCTTTATAAACCTCCTATAGAATCCTGCATGTCCCAGAAAGCTTCTGATTGCCTTAACATTGGCAGGTGGTGGTAATTTTTCAATTACCTCTACCTTAGCTTGATCCACTTCTATTCCCTTGTTCGAGATTTTGAGCCCAAGGACAATTCCTTTAGTCACCATAAAGTGACATTTCTTCCAGTTTAAAACCAGGTTAGTCTCTTGGCATCTTTTCAGAACAAGTGCTAGATGGTTAAGACAGGAGCTAAATGACTCTCCAAATACTAAAAAGTCCTCCATGAAGACTTCCAGAAATTTCTCTACCATATCAGAGAAGATAGAGAGCATGCACCTCTAAAAGGTTGCAGGTGCATTGCACAGACCAAATGGCATCCTTCTGTAGGCAAACACTCCAAATGGACATGTGAATGCTGTTTTCTCTTGGTTCTGAGGATCTACTATAATTTAGTTGTAACCTAAATAGCCATCCAAAAAACAGTAGTATTTATGGCCTGCTAGTCTCTCTAGCATCTGGTCTATGAATGGTAAAGGAAAATGATCCTTTCTGGTGGCTGTATTGAGCCTTCTATAGTCAATACAAATACGCCACCCTGTAACTGTTCTTGTAGGAACCAGTTTATTCTTTTCATTATGAACCATAGTCATGCCTCCCTTCTTGGGGATAACTTGGACAGGGCTCACCAAGGAGCTATCAAAAATAGGATAAATAATCCCAGACTCAAGTAGTTTAGTGACCTCTTTCTGCACCACCTCCTTCATGGCTGGATTCAGCCGCCTCTGTGGTTGAACCACTGGCTTAGCATCATCCTCTAATAGGATCTTGTGCATGCATCTGGCTAGGCTAATGCCCTTAAGATCACTTATGGACCACCCAAGAGCTGTCTTGTGTGCCCCTAGCACCTGAATTAGTGCTTTCTCTTCCTGTGACTCTAAAGCAGGGCTTATGATCACAGGAAAAGTGTCATCTTCTCCCATAAATGTATATTTCAGGGAAGGTGGTAGTGGTTTGAACTCAGATTTAGGAGGTCTCTCCTCTTCCTGAGCAGTTTTCAGAGGTTCTTTTGTTTTCTCTGATTCCTCCAGATCAGGATGAACATCTTTAAAAATATCCTCTAGCTCTGATTCGAGACTCTCAGTCATATTGACCTCTTCCACCAGGGAGTCAATAATATCAGCGCTCATGCAGTCTTTTGATGTGTCTGGATGCTGTATAGCTTTCACAGCATTCAACTTAAACTCATCCTCATTGACTCTCAGGGTTATCTCCCTTTTTTGGACGTCAATGAGGGTTCTTCCAATTGCTAGGAAAGGTCTTCCTAGAATGAGAGTTCACTCTTGTGCTCCTCCATTTTCAATACTACAAAGTCAGTGGGAAAGGCGAATGGCCCAATCTTGACAATCATGTCCTCAATTACACCTGATGGAATTTTAATGGAGCCATCAACAAGTTGGAGGCATATCTGGGTTGGTTTAACTTCATCAGTCAAACCAAGCTTCCTGATAGTGGATGCAGGTATTAGGTTGATACTTGCCCCAAGATCACATAGAGTTGTCTTGGTACAAGCATCCTCTAATGTGCATGGTATCATAAAGCTTCCGGGATCTTTAAGCTTCTCTGGTAAGCTTTCCAGAATAACTGCACTGCATTCTTCAGTGAGGAAAACTTTTTCAGTTTCTCTCCAATCCTTCTTATGACTTAAGATCTCTTTCATGAACTTAGCATAAGAGGGTATTTGCTCAAGGGCCTCTGCAAACGGAATTTTTATTTCAAGAGTCCTTAGATAGTCTGTAAAGAGGGCAAATTGTTTATCTTGTTCCGCTTGGCAGAGTTTCTGAGGATAAGGCATCTTGGCTTTATATTCTTCAACCTTAGCTGCTACAGGTTTATTTCCTACAGAAGTGGTTGGAGAAGCCTGCTTAAGGGGGTTATTATCAGCACTTGCATGTGTCTGATCCCTTACTGGCGTTTGAACGCCAGAATTGTGTGCTGTATGGGCATTTAACGCTACTTTTTCACCCTTTTTCTGGTGTTTGAATGCCATAATCATTCCTCTCAGGGCTCTTATTGTCCTCAGAGGGATTTTGTGTAGTGGGTTGGTCATCCTTTGTCAGTTGTTCCTTTCTTGGCTTTTTGCTGCCTTGAGTTGAAACATTCAATGTCTTCCCACTTCTTAACTGAACAGCTTGGCACTCTTCTGTTATCTGTTTAAATAGCTGCTGTCTTGTCTGGTTCAATTGTGCTTCCATATTCTTGTTGGCATTTTTAGTGTCTTGTAACATCTCTTTAAATTCTGCTAACTATTTTGTTATAAGAAGAAATTATTGATTGTATTCAACAACTTATTCTGGAGGACTAAGTTCAGTGGATAGTGCTTTAGCCTCTTCTTTCATGGAGGACTCACTACTTAAGTACAGATGCTGATTTCTAGCAACTGTGTCAATGAGCTCTTGAGCCTCTTCAATTGTCTTTCTCATGTGTATAGATCCACCAGATGAGTGGTCTAGAGACATTTGGGCTTTTTCTGTAAGCCCGTAGTAGAAGATGTCTAACTGCACCCATTCTAAAAATATTTCAGAGGGGCATTTCCTTAGCATTTCTCTGTACCTCTCCTAGGCATTACAAAGAAATTCATTATCCTCTTGTTTAAAGCCTTGGATGTCCAGCCTTAGCTTTGTCATCCTTTTTGGAGGGAAATATTGATTCAGGAATTTGTCTGAAAACTGTTTCCATGTTCTTATGCTTGCTTTAGGTTGGTTATTTAACCCCCTCTTAGCTTGATCTTTCACAGCAAATGGAAACAGTAATAATCTGTAGACATCCTGATCTACTTCCTTATCACATACTATGTCAGCAATTTGTAAGAACTGTGCTAGAAACTCAGTAGGTTCTTTCTGTAGAAGACCAAAATACTGGCAATTTTACTGCACCATCATAATGAGCTGAGGGTTTAGCTCAAAATTGCTGGCTCTGATGGGGGGGTATACAGATACTACTCCCATATGAAGCAGTAGTGGGGTTAGCATATGACTCTAGAATCCTTCTGGACTGTTCATTTCCACTTAGGTCCATGATGGAGAAAAAGAGATGATGTGGATTGTAAAATAAAAATAGAGTAAAAGAAAATTAAAATATTTTTGTTTTTATTTTATTTATTTAATTCTTAATAAAACTAACTTTTTAAAATTCAAACCATAAAAGAACAATTCTTTCAAAGTTGAAAATTTTAAAATTTTAGTATAGAAAAAGTTTAGCAAAGAAAAGAATGTTCATAGAAATTAAAATTCTGTATAGAAAAAAGTTTTGAAGGATTGGTGAAAGAGAGAGAGGTAAAAAGTTTTTAGGAGTGGGTATTAAAAGGTTTAGGAAAATTAATTAATTAATTAAACCAAAAGATTAAAGAAAATTAAAAAAAGAAAATTTAAAAGCTTTGAATATGGTAAAAAGGGTAAATGAAATAAAATTAAAGAAATTAAAGTTTAA
>NC_029794.2:90548447-90560543 GCF_000816755.2 Arachis ipaensis
ATTAGTAACAAAAGAAAAGATCTAAAAAGTTTTAAAAGATTTATTTATCTATTTTTGGTTATTTGATTATTAACTCAGAAAACAAACTCAAATCAAAGTACAAAATTCAAACCACAGATAATGTACAAAAATAAAAGGAAGTTAAAAAACTTAATGTACAAGAAAAATAAGAAATATAAAAGCTCAAGATACAAGGAATAAGAAAGAACTAGAAGTTCAACAAGAACAAATAAAAGGAACAAATTAGAAATCAAAAAGAACAAAACACAGAAAGGAACAAAAAGAACACGTAAAAGCTTAATAATCACAGGTTTTATATTTTTAGAAATTCAATAAAATTTTAACAAAAAACAATAATAGAAGACGCAATTTTAGTGACTCTAAACCAAAAAGATAAATTTTTCCTAATCTAAGCAACAAGATAAACCGTCAGTTGTCCAAACTCAAACAATCTCCGGCAACGGCGCCAAAAACTTGGTGCACGAAATTGTGATTACACTTTTCACGAAATTTTAACAAGTGCACTGGGTCGTCCAAGTAATACCTTATATGAGTAAGGGTCGATCCCACGGAGATTGTCGACTTGAAGCAAGCTATGGTTATCTTGTAAATCTTAGTCAGGAGATTAATGATAAAAATGATTTTGTTTATGAAAAGTAAATAACATGAAATAAATGGTACTTGTGATTCAGTAATGAGGAACAGGTTGAGGTTCCCGAGATGCTCTGTCGTCTGAATCTCTGCTTTCCTATTGTCTTCTTCTCCAAACATGCATGGCTTCCTTCAATGGCAAGCTGTATGATCCTCTCGGATGAAAAATACCAGGTACGATCTTTACACGGCTAATCAACTGTCGGATTTCTCGTCTCGGATGAAAAATACCAGGTACAGCTACCGCACGGCTAATCATCTGTCGGTTCTCACTAGCGTCGGAATAGGATCTCTCTATCCTTTTCCACACTGTCACTGCGCCCAACATTCGCGAGTTTGAAGCTCGTCACAGTCATCCTTTCCCAGATCCTACTCGGAATACCACAGACAAGGTTTAGACTTTCTGAATCCCAAGAATGCTGCCAATTGGTTCTAGCCTATACCACGAAGGTTCTGATCTCACGGACTCAGTCCGTGGATCAGAAACCAAAGAGATATGCACTCAAGCTGTCGCCCAATAACTACATTGAGCTCAGATAGAACGGAAGTGGTTGTCAAGCACACGTTCATGGAATTGAGAATAATAATGAGTTTCACGGATCATCTCATTCTCTATATTAAAGTACGAGTGAGTATCTTATAATAGAATCAAGCGTGATTGATAGAAAATAGTAGTAATTGCATTAATCCATTGAAACACAGCAGAGCTCCTCACCCCACCTATGGGGTTTAGAGACTCATGCCGTAGAAAATACAATATGAAGTGTAAAATGTCATGAGTTACAAAATGAATCTCTAAAAGTAGTTTTTATACTAAACTAGTAACTTAAGTTTACAGAAAATGAGTAACTAAGTGCAGATAGTGCAGAAATCTATTTTTGGGACCCACTTGGTGTGTTCTTGGGCTGAGCATTGAAGCTTTCACGTGCATAGGCCATTCTTGGAGTTAAACGCCAGCTTGGGTGCCAGTTTGGGCGTTTAACTCCAGTTTTGGTGCCAGTTCTGGCGTTTTATGCCAGTTTGGGCCATCAAAGCTCGGGCAAAATATGGACTATTATATATTGCTGGAAAGCCCAAGATGTCTACATTCCAACGCAATTGATAGCGCACCAATTGGGCTTCTGTAGCTCTAGCAAATCAATTTTGAGTGAAGGAGGGTCAGAATCCAACAGCATTTGCAGTCCTTTCTCAGCCTCTGAATTAGATTTTTGCTCAGGTCCCTCAATTTCAGCCAGAAAATACCTAAAATTACAGAAAAATACACAAACTCATAGTAAAGTCCAGAAATGTGATTTTTGCATAAAAACAAATAAAAATATAATAAAAAGTAAGTAAAACATGCTAAAAACTACCTAAAAATAATGCCAAAAAGGTATAAATTATCCGCTCATCACAACACCAAACTTAAATTGTTGCTTGTCCCCAAGTAACTAAAAACAAAATAGGATAAAAAGAAGAGAATATACAATAACTTTCAAAAATATCAATGAAACTTAGTTCCAATTAGATGAGCGGGACTAGTGGCCTTTTTGCTTCTAAACAGTTTTGGCATCTCACTTTATCCTTTGAAGTTCAGAATGATTGGCATCCATAAGAACTCAGAATTCAGATAGTGTTATTGATTCTCCTAGTTCAGTATGTTGATTCTTGAACACAGCTACTCTATGAGTCTTGGCCGTGACCCTAAGCATTTTGTTTTCCAGTATTACCACCGGATACATAAATACCACAGACACATGACTCGGTGAACCTTTTCAGATTGTGACTCAGCTTTGCTAGAGTCCCCAATTAGAGGTGCCCAAAGCTCTTAAGCACACTCTTTTTGCTTTGGACCACGACTTTAACCACTCAGTCTCAAGCTTTTCACTTGGACCTTCATGACACAAGCACATGGTTAGGGACAGTTTGATTAAGCCGCTTAGGCCAGGATTTTATTCCTTTGGGCCCTCCTATCCATTAATGCTCAAAGCCTTGGATCCTTTTTACCCTTGCCTTTCAGTTTAAAGGGTTATTGGCTTTTTCTGCTTGCTTTTTCTTTTTTCTTTCTTTTTCTTTATTTTTTTCGCCATTTTTTTTCCGCAATCTTTGTTTTTCACTGCTTTTTCTTGCTTCAAGAATCAATTTTATGATTTTTTAGATTATCAATAACATTTTTCTTTTTTTCATTATTCTTTCAAGAGCCAAAAATTTTAACATTCATAAACTTCACTATAAAAAATATGCACTGTTCCAGCATTCATTCAGAGAGCAAGAAGTATTGTCACCCCATCAAAATAATTAAACTAATTTCAAGATAAATTTTGAAATTATGCACTTCTTGTTCTTTTGCAAATAAAAACATTTTTCTTTTAAGAAAGATGAGGGATTCATAGAATCATTCATAGCTTTAAGACATAGACACTCAACATTAATAATCATGTAATAAAAACAAGACAGAAACTAAACTTAAAAGTAGACAAATAACAATAAAAGAAAGGAAATTAAAGGCATAAAAATAAATGACTCTAATACTAATACTCATGTAACTCTTAAAATAGGTCTCTAATAACAAAAGTTATCACAGAGTTAGGACTCAACAACCTTTATTTTGGGAGATACTTGCTCCTTCAATCTGTGGGACGTTTAGCTCTTCAAGGGGCAGCTTCTGGCACTTTAGCTCCTGTATCTCATGCGCCCAATGAAATCCAGCCAACCTCTAGCAAGTGGTTTGAGATCTCCTTTCTTTAGCTGGTTTGGGACACCTTTTGTATTGGTAATCCACTCAGTTCCAGGGAGGCATATGTCCTCTAGAACTTGATCTAGCCTTTTATCTTTGGCCATTCTCCTATTAAAGGATTCTGGATCATCTTGTAGTTGAGGAAGCTTAAGAACTTCTCTCACCTTGTCAAAGTGGAAGTAAATAATCTTTCCTCTAACCATGGTCCGAAAGGAGTGGAAAGCAGTTCCCTCTAATCTTTATTTTTCCGTCATCCATAGATTTTCAAAAAATTCATGGATCATGTTTCTTCCAACATGTATCTCAGGATTTGCCAGGACTTCCCAGCCCCTGTTTCGAATCTGTTCTTGGATCTCCGGGTATTCATCTTCTTCCAGATTGAACCTAACTTCCGGGATCACTGATCTTCTGCACATAATTTTGAAGTAGTGGTCTGCATGTTCTTTGGTGCAGAAATTCTCATGCATCCAAAGTGGCTTTGGATTGCTTTCTTTCTTGCCTCTTGAAGTGGTTTGTCTTCCTTTGGGAGCCATAAGATTAGTTTGTTTTAGCTCAGGGATCACGAAAATCACACCAAACTTAGAGATTTGCTTGCCCTCAAGCAAAATAAAAAGAAAGAAGATGAATAGATAGAGAGAAGGATTCGAATGATGGATGAAGAGGGGTTGGCCGAATTGGTATTTAAAGGGAGGGAGGTAATGTGTTTCGAATTATTTTTTGAAAAAGGTAAGATAGGAAGATATGATTGATGAAAGATACAATTTGTAAAATATGAAAGATTTGAAAATGATATAAGGAAGTTAAATCTGAATTTTCGTTTATGCATCTAAGAAATAAAAGATAATATGAATGAATTAAAAAGATTTGAAAAGAAATTGGAAATATAAATGAGTTTTCAAAAACATTTTGAAGAAGAATTGAAAAGAATTGAAAAAGAATTAAAAAGAATTTTTAAGATTATTAATTTTTGGGAATGGAAATTGAAAAGTAAATGTTTGCAATATTTTGATGCAGAAAATTATGAATTAAAACATAAAAATTCGACAAAATTTGAATTGGAAATGAAATTACCTCCCCCTTGCTGTTCTGGCATTTAACGCCCATCTGGTGGCCATTTTGGGCGTTTAACGCCCAGCCAGGTACCCTGTCTGGCGTTAAACGCCAGGTAGCCTTCTTTACTGGGCATTTTTCTGAACGCCCAGAATGCTGCAATTTCTGGCGTTAAACGCCCAGAATGCTGCCTATTCTGGCGTTTAATGCCCAGAATGATACCTTTACTGGCGTCTAACGCCCAAATTGCCTCTTTACTGGCGTTTTAACGCCAGTGAGCTCTTTTTCTCTGTGATTCCTCTGCTTTATGTTCTGAACCTTTATTTCCTTGACTTGTTCACTAAAAAGCATTAACAAACATGAATAGAAAATTAAATGGACTTATATAATTGTTATAAATATCTAATTTTTTATAATGGCTGGGTTACCTCCCAGCAAGCTCTTCTTTACTGTCTTTAGCTGGACTTTTACTGAGCTGTTAATTTAGTCTCAGTTTTGAGCATTCTTGCTCAACATTGCCTTCAAGATAATGTTTGACTCTTTGTCCATTAACAATGAACTTTTTGTCAGACTCAATATCCTGAAGCTCTACGTATCCATATGGTGATACACTTGTAATCACATATGGTCCCTTCCACCGGGATTTCAATTTCCCAGGGAACAATTTGAGCCTGGAGTTAAACAACAGAACTTTTTGTCCTGGCTCAAAGACTCTAGAGGACAGCTTTTTGTCATGCCATCTTTTTGCTTTCTCTTTGTAAATTTTAGCATTTTCGAAAGCATTAAGTCTAAACTACTCCAGCTCATTCAACTAGAGTAATCTTTTCTCTCCAGCTACCTTAGCATCAAGGTTGAGGAATCTGGTTGCCCAGTAGGCTTTGTGTTTCAGTTCCACTGGCAAATGGCAGGCTTTTCCATACACAAGCTGGTATGGAGAGGTCCCTATAGGGTCTTGAATGCTGTTCTGTATGCCCACAAAGCATCATCCAGGCTTCTTGCCCAATCCCTTCTATGGGAACTTACAGTTCGTTCCAGGATTCATTTTAGTTCTCTATTTGAGACTTCAGCCTGCCCATTTGTGTGTGGATTATATGGAGTTGCCACTTTGTGGTTGATTCCATATCAGACCAGAGCAGAGTCAAACTGTTTATTGCAGAAATGAGTGCCTCCATCACTGATCAGAATCCTAGGGACACCGAACCTGCTGAAGATATGCTTCTGGAAGAACTTCATCACTGTCTTAGTATCATTAGTGGGTGTTGCAATTGCCTCTACCCATTTAGATACATAGTCTACTGCCACCAGAACATAAGTTTTTGAATATGATGGTGGGAAAGGCCCCATGAAGTCAATACCCCATACATCAAACAACTCAATCTCTAAGATCCCTTGCTGAGGCATGGCATAACCGTGAGGCAGAACTGTCACAGTTACGTACAAACTCTCAGGAGTCTCTATAGAGAGTGGGCCAGTAGAAGCCGCATTGGAGAACCTTTGTGGCTGTTTGCTCACCTCCAAAATGTCCTCCATACTGTGATCCATGGCAATGCCATAGGATCTTCTGTGCCTCTTCTCTAGGCACACATCTACAAATTACTCCGTCTGCACATCTCTTAAAGAGATATGGTTCATCCCACAGGTAGTACTTTGTATTAGTAACCAATTTTTTTGTTTGCTGCTTACTGTACTCCTTGGGTATGAATCTCACAGCTTTGTAGTTTGCAATGTCTACAAACCATGGTACTTCCTGAATGAAAAAGAGTTGCTCATCCGGAAAGATTTCAGAGATCTCAGTAAGAGGGAGGGACACTCCTGCTACTGGTTCTATTCGGGACAAGTGATCTGCTACTTTGTTCTCGGTCCCTTTTCTGTCTCTTATTTCTATATCAAACTCTTGTAGAAGTAACACCCATCTTATGAGTCTGGGTTTTGAATCCTGCTTTGTGAGGAGATATTTTAGAGCAGCATGGTCAGTGTACACAATCACTTTTGATCCTATTAAATAGGATCTGAACTTGTTAATGGCATAAACCACTGCAAGCAACTCCTTTTCTGTGGTTGTGTAATTCTTTTGCGCATCATTAAAAACACGGCTAGCATAATAAATGACATGCAAAAGCTTGTTATGCCTCTGTGCTAATACTGCACCTATGGCATGGTCACTGGCATCACACATTAGTTCGAATGGTAATATCCAGTCTGGTGCAGAAATGACTGGTGCTGTGACCAGCTTAGCTTTCAGATTCTCAAACACCTGCATCTGTGTCAAAGATAAATGGCGTGTCAGCAGCTAGCAGGTTGTACAGAGGTTTTGCAATTTTTGAAAAATCCTTTATAAACCTCCTATAGAATCCTGCATGTCCCAGAAAGCTTCTGATTGCCTTAACATTGGCAGGTGGTGGTAATTTTTCAATTACCTCTACCTTAGCTTGATCCACTTCTATTCCCTTGTTCGAGATTTTGAGCCGAAGGACAATTCCTTTAGTCATCATAAAGTGACATTTCTTCCAGTTTAAAACCAGGTTAGTCTCTTGGCATCTTTTCAGAACAAGTGTTAGATGGTTAAGACAGGAGCTAAATGACTCTCCAAATACTGAAAAGTCCTTCATGAAGACTTCCAGAAATTTCTCTACCATATCAGAGAAGATAGAGAGCATGCACCTCTGAAAGGTTGCAGGTGCATTGCACAGACCAAATGGCATCCTTCTGTAGGCAAACACTCCAGATGGACATGTGAATGCTGTTTTCTCTTGGTCCTGAGGATCTACTATAATTTAGTTGTAACCTAAATAGCCATCCAAAAAACAGTAGTATTTAGGGCCTGCTAGTCTCTCTAGCATCTGGTCTATGAATGGTAAAGGAAAATGATCCTTTCTGGTGGCTGTATTGAGCCTTCTATAGTCAATACAAATACGCCACCCTGTAACTGTTCTTGTAGGAAACAGTTTATTCTTTTCATTATGAACCATAGTCATGCCTCCCTTCTTGGGGATAACTTGGACAGGGCTCACCTAGGGGCTATCAGAAATAGGATAAATAATCCCAGCCTCAAGTAGTTTAGTGACCTCTTTCTGCACCACCTCCTTCATGGCTGGATTCAGCCGCCTCTGTGGTTGAACCACTGGCTTAGCATCATCATCTAATAGGATCTTGTGCATGCATCTGGCTAGGCTAATGCCCTTAAGATCACTTATGGACCACCCAAGAGCTGTCTTGTGTGCCCCTAGCACCTGAATTAGTGCTTTCTCTTCCTGTGACTCTAAAGCAGAGCTTATGATCACAGGAAAAGTGTCATCTTCTCCCATAAATGTATATTTCAGGGAAGGTGGTAGTGGTTTGAACTCGGATTTAGGAGGTCTCTCCTCTTCCTGAGGAGTTTTCAGAGGTTCTTTTGTTTTCTCTGATTCCTCCAGATCAGGATGAACATCTTTAAAAATGTCCTCTAGCTCTGATTCGAGACTCTCAGTCATATTGACCTCTTCCACCAGGGAGTCAATAATATCAGCGCTCATGCAGTATTTTGATGTGTCTGGATGCTGTATAGCTTTCACAGCATTCAACTTAAACTCATCCTCATTGACTCTCGGGGTTATCTCCCTTTTTTGGACGTCAATGAGGGTTCGTCCAATTGCTAGGAAATGTCTTCCTAGAATGAGAGTTGCACTCTTGTGCTCCTCCATTTTCAATACTACAAAGTCAGTGGGAAAGGCGAATGGCCCAATCTTGACATTCATGTCCTCAATTACACCTGATGGAATTTTAATGGAGCCATCAACAAGTTGGAGGCATATCTGGGTTGGTTTAACTTCATCAGTCAAACCAAGCTTCCTGATAGTGGATGCAGGTATTAGGTTGATACTTGCCCCAAGATCACATAGAGCTTTCTTGGTACAAGCATCCTCTAATGTGCATGGTATCATAAAGCTTCCAGGATCTTTAAGCTTCTCTGGTAATTTTTCCAGAATAACTACACTACATTCTTCAGTGAGAAAAACTTTTTCAGTTTCTCTCCAATCCTTCTTATAACTTAAGATCTCTTTCATGAACTTAGCATAAGAGGGTATTTGCTCAAGGGCCTCTGCAAACGGAATTTTTATTTCAAGAGTCCTTAGATAGTCTGTAAAGCGGGCAAATTGTTTATCTTGTTCCGCTTGGCAGAGTTTCTGAGGATAAGGCATCTTGGCTTTATATTCTTCAACCTTAGCTGCTACAGGTTTATTTCCTACAGAAGTGGTTGGAGAAGCCTGCTTAAGGGGGTTGTTATCAGCACTTGCATGTGTCTGATCCCTTACTGGCATTTGAACGCCAGAATTATGTGCTGTATGGGCATTTAACGCCACTTTTTCACCCTTTTTCTGGTGTTTGAATGCCATAATCATTCCTCTCAGGGCTCTTACTGTCCTCAGAGGGATTTTGTGTAGTGGGTTAGTCATCCTCTGTCAGTTGTTCCTTTCTTGGCTTTTTGCTGCCTTGAGTTGAAACATTCAATGTCTTCCCACTCCTTAACTGAACAGCTTGGCACTCTTCTGTTATCTATTTAAATAGCTGCTGTCTTGTCTGGTTCAATTGTGCTTCCATATTCTTGTTGGCATTTTTAGTGTCTTGTAGCATCTCTTTAAATTCTGCTAACTATTTTGTTATAAGAAGAAATTATTGATTGTATTCAACAACTTATTCTGGAGGACTAAGTTCAGTGGATAGTGCTTTAGCCTCTTCTTTCATGGAGGACTCACTACTTAAGTACAGATGCTGATTTCTAGCAACTGTGTCAATGAGCTCTTGAGCCTCTTCAATTGTCTTTCTCATGTGTATAGATCCACCAAATGAGTGGTCTAGAGACATTTGGGCTTTTTCTGTAAGCCCGTAGTAGAAGATGTCTAACTGCACCCATTCTAAAAATATTTCAGAGGGGCATTTCCTTAGCATCTCTCTGTACCTCTCCTAGGCATTATAAAGAGATTCATTATCCTCTTGTTTAAAGCCTTGGATGTCCAGCCTTAGCTTTGTCATCCTTTTTGGAGGGAAATATTGATTCAGGAATTTGTCTGATAACTGTTTCCATGTTCTTATGCTTGCTGTGGGTTGGTTATTTAACCCCCTCTTAGCTTGATCTTTCACAGCAAATGGAAACAGTAATAATCTGTAGACATCCTGATCTACTTCCTTATCACATACTGTGTCAGCAATTTGTAAGAACTGTGCTAGAAACTCAGTAGGTTCTTTCTGTGGAAGACCAAAATACTGGCAATTTTACTGCACCATCATAATGAGCTGAGGGTTTAGCTAAAAATTGCTGGCTCTGATGGGAGGGTATACAGATACTACTCCTATATGAAGCAGTAGTGGAGTTAGCATATGACTCCAGAGTTCTTCTGGACTGTTCATTTCCACTTAGGTCCATGATGGAGAAAGGGAGATGATGTGGATTGTAAAATAAAAATAGAGTAAAAGAAAATTAAAATATTTTTGTTTTTATTTTATTTATTTAATGCTAATTTGAAATTAAAGAAATTAAAATAAAGTAAATGGGAAAAATGGTATAAGTTTCGAAAATTTAAAAGAAAAAAATTAAAAGAAATTAGAAAACCAAATTAATTAATTAATTAAAAGGATTTGGAAAATTATGGGTGAGGATTTTTGAAAAATGGAGAGAGAGAAAGTGGTTAGGAAGTTTTGAAAAAAGATATGTCTTAAAATTAAAGATACTTGTAAGAAAAGAAACGATTTGAAAAAGATATGATTTTAAAATTTTAAAGGTTGAAACTTTCTTAACAAGAAAATACCAAACTTAAAATTTTTCAATCAAAATAATAAAATAGGACAAGTAATCCGAAAATTATATAACAAAAATTTTGAAAAATTTTATAAAAGATTTTCGAAAAGTATAAAAAGAAAATTGAAAAAGAAATTGTTTTGAAAAAGATTTAAAAAGATAAAATTTTTAAAATTGAAATTTTAACTTAACTAACAAGAAACTACCAAATTTTAAAAAATTTTGACTAAGTCAACCTAAGGAATTCGAAAATGATGAGTAAATAAAGGGAAAGATATACTTTTTTTCTTTTTGAATTTAATAAGGAAAGAGAAAAACAATAAAATGACACCAAACTTAGAATTTTTAGATCAAAATAAAGAGAACAAACAAGAAAACTTTGAATGTCAAGATGAACACCAAGAACACTTTGAAGATCAAGATGAACACCAAGAACAAATTTTGGAAATCTGTAAGAAAATAAAAACACAAAGGACACCAAACTTAAAGATTTTTATATTTTGGACACTAATAATTCGAAAATGCACAAGAAAAACAAGGAAAGACACAAAACAAGAAAAACTAAAGATCAAACAAGGAAAATAAACAAGAACAACTTGAAGATCAAGAAAGAACAAGGAACATAGAACTCGAAAATATAAAGAATAAAAAGAACATGTAATTCAAAAAATTGAAGGAAAATAAAAACATGTAATAGACACCAAACTTAAAACATGAAACTAAACTCAAACAAAAGACTCAATTATTAGTTTATTGGTTTTTATCTTTCATTTCCACTTAGGTCCATGATGGAGAAAGGGAGATGATGTGGATTGTAAAATAAAAATAGAGTAAAAGAAAATTAAAATATTTTTGTTTTTATTTTATTTATTTAATGCTAATTTGAAATTAAAGAAATTAAAATAAAGTAAATGGGAAAAATGGTATAAGTTTCGAAAATTTAAAAGAAAAAAATTAAAAGAAATTAGAAAACCAAATTAATTAATTAATTAAAAGGATTTGGAAAATTATGGGTGAGGATTTTTGAAAAATGGAGAGAGAGAAAGTGGTTAGGAAGTTTTGAAAAAAGATATGTCTTAAAATTAAAGATACTTGTAAGAAAAGAAACGATTTGAAAAAGATATGATTTTAAAATTTTAAAGGTTGAAACTTTCTTAACAAGAAAATACCAAACTTAAAATTTTTCAATCAAAATAATAAAATAGGACAAGTAATCCGAAAATTATATAAAAAAAATTTTGAAAAATTTTATAAAAGATTTTCGAAAAGTATAAAAAGAAAATTGAAAAAGAAATTGTTTTGAAAAAGATTTAAAAAGATAAAATTTTTAAAATTGAAATTTTAACTTAACTAACAAGAAACTACCAAATTTTAAAAAATTTTGACTAAGTCAACCTAAGGAATTCAAAAATGATGAGTAAATAAAGGGAAAGATATACTTTTTTTCTTTTTGAATTTAATAAGGAAAGAGAAAAACAATAAAATGACACCAAACTTAGAATTTTTTAGATCAAAGCAAAGAAAACAAACAAGAAAACTTTGAATGTCAAGATGAACACCAAGAACACTTTGAAGATCAAGATGAACACCAAGAACAAATTTTAGAAATCTGTAAGAAAATAAAAACACAAAGGACACCAAACTTAAAGATTTTTATATTTTGGACACTAATAATTCGAAAATGCACAAGAAAAACAAGGAAAGACACAAAACAAGAAAAACTAAAGATTAAACAAGGAAAATAAACAAGAACAACTTGAAGATCAAGAAAGAATAAGGAACATAGAACTCGAAAATATAAAGAATAAAAAGAACATGTAATTCAAAAAATTGAAGGAAAATAAAAACATGTAATAGACACCAAACTTAAAACATGAAACTAAACTCAAACAGAAGACTCAATTAT
>NC_029794.2:90563106-90605981 GCF_000816755.2 Arachis ipaensis
AAAGAAAAAGTAAAATAAATAAATAAAATAAAATAAAATAAAAAAATTTGAATACTAAAATGGCTAATTAATTAAAAAGATTTGAAAAATTCTGGATATGATTTTCGAAAATTGAAGAGAGAGAAAGTGGTTAGGGAGTTTTGAAAAGATATGTCTTAAAATTAAAGATACTTGTAAGAAAGTAAACAAAAGAAAATATTTGAAAAAGATATGATTTTAAAATTTTAAAGATTGAAACTTTCTTAACAAGGAAACACCAAACTTAAAATTTTTCAATCAAAATAATAAAATAGAATAAATAATTCGAAAATGATAGATAAAAAAAGAAAAAGATTTTGAAAAAGATTTTAAAAAAATTTGAGATTAGAAAAGATAACATAAGTTAGGTAAGAGAAGATAATGAATTTAAATTAAAAAGTTTTGAAATTTAAATTTTAAATTTGAAAATTAAATTTTAAATTTGAAAATTAAATTTTAAATTTTGAAATTTGAAATTTAGAATTTGAAATTTGAATTTTGAATTTTGAATTTTGAATTTTGAATTTTGGAATTTGATTGAAATTTGAAATTTGAATTTGAAATAAGATAAGATAAGATTTTGAAAAAGATATGATTTTTTTTAAAAAGATTTGATTTTTGAAATTTAAACTAAGATAAGAAAAAAAATTTTGAAATAAAAATCTAAATTTTTAAAGGGAAATTTTGAAAATTCAATTAAAATAAAGAGAAAAATATTTTTTAATTTAATGAGGAAAGAGAAAAACAATAAAATGACACCAAACTTAGAATATTTAGATCAAAGCAAAGAAAACAAACAAGAAAACTTTGAATGTCAAGATGAACACCAAGAACACTTTGAAGATCAAGATGAACACCAAGAACAAATTTTAGAAATCTGTAAGAAAATAAAAACACAAAGGACACCAAACTTAAAGATTTTTATATTTTGGACACTAATAATTCGAAAATGCACAAGAAAAACAAGGAAAGACACAAAACTAAAGAAACTAAAGATTAAACAAGGAAAATAAACAAGAACAACTTGAAGATCAAGAAAGAATAAGGAACATAGAACTCGAAAATATAAAGAACATGAAGAACATGTAATTCAAAAAATTGAAGGAAAATAAAAACATGTAATAGACACCAAACTTAAAACATGAAACTAAACTCAAACAAAAGACTCAATTATTAGTTTATTGGTTTTTATCTATTTATTTAGAAAATTTTGAAAAATCTAGAAAAGAAAACAATGATTTTAAAATTTTAACAAAAAACAATAATAGAAGACGCAATTTTAGTGACTCTAAACCAAAAAGATAAATTTTTCCTAATCTAAGCAACAAGATAAACCGTCAGTTGTCCAAACTCAAACAATCTCCGGCAACGGCGCCAAAATCTTGGTGCACGAAATTGTGATTACACTTTTCACGAAATTTTAACAAGTGCACTGGGTCGTCCAAGTAATACCTTATATGAGTAAGGGTCGATCCCACGGAGATTGTCGACTTGAAGCAAGCTATGGTTATCTTGTAAATCTTAGTCAGGAGATTAATGTAAGAAAATAAAAACACAAAGGACACCAAACTTAAAGATTTTTATATTTTGGACACTAATAATTCGAAAATGCACAAGAAAAACAAGGAAAGACACAAAACAAGAAAAACTAAAGATTAAACAAGGAAAATAAACAAGAACAACTTGAAGATCAAGAAAGAATAAGGAACATAGAACTCGAAAATATAAAGAATAAAAAGAACATGTAATTCAAAAAATTGAAGGAAAATAAAAACATGTAATAGACACCAAACTTAAAACATGAAACTAAACTCAAACAAAAGACTCAATTATTAGTTTATTGGTTTTTATCTATTTATTTAGAAAATTTTGAAAAATCTAGAAAAGAAAACAATGATTTTAAAATTTTAACAAAAAACAATAATAGAAGACGCAATTTTAGTGACTCTAAACCAAAAAGATAAATTTTTCCTAATCTAAGCAACAAGATAAACCGTCAGTTGTCCAAACTCAAACAATCTCCGGCAACGGCGCCAAAAACTTGGTGCACGAAATTGTGATTACACTTTTCACGAAATTTTAACAAGTGCACTGGGTCGTCCAAGTAATACCTTATATGAGTAAGGGTCGATCCCACGGAGATTGTCGACTTGAAGCAAGCTATGGTTATCTTGTAAATCTTAGTCAGGAGATTAATGATAAAAATGATTTTGTTTATGAAAAGTAAATAACATGAAATAAATGGTACTTGTGATTCAGTAATGAGGAACAGGTTGAGGTTCCCGAGATGCTCTGTCGTCTGAATCTCTGCTTTCCTACTGTCTTCTTCTCCAAACATGCATGGCTTCCTTCAATGGCAAGCTGTATGATCCTCTCGGATGAAAAATACCAGGTACGATATTTACACGGCTAATCAACTGTCGGATTTCTCGTCTCGGATGAAAAATACTAGGTACAGCTACCGCACGGCTAATCATCTGTCAGTTCTCACTAGCGTCGGAATAGGATCTCTCTATCCTTTTCCACACTGTCACTGCGCCCAACATTCGCGAGTTTGAAGCTCGTCACAGTCATCCCTTCCCAGATCCTACTCGGAATACCACAGACAAGGTTTAGACTTTCTGAATCCCAGGAATGCTGCCAATTGGTTCTAGCCTATACCACGAAGGTTCTGATCTCACGGACTCGGTCCGTGGATCAGAAACCCAGGAGATACGCACTCAAGCTGTCGCCCAATGACTACGTTGAGCTCAGATAGAACGGGAGTGGTTGTCAGGCACGCGTTCATAGAATTGAGAATAATAATGAGTGTCACGGATCATCTCATTCTCTATAGAAGTATGAGTGAGTATCTTAGAATAGAATCAAGCGTGATTGAATAGAAAACAGTAGTAATTGCATTAATCCATTGAAACACAGCAGAGCTCCTCACCCCCACCTATGGGGTTTAGAGACTCATGCCGTAGAAGATACAATATGAAGTGTAAAATGTCATGAGTTACAAAATGAATCTCTAAAAGTAGTTTTTATACTAAACTAGTAACTTAAGTTTACAGAAAATGAGTAACTAAGTACAGATAGTGCAGAAATCCACTTCATGGACCCACTTGGTGTGTGCTTGGGCTGAGCATTGAAGCTTTCACGTGCATAGGCTATTGACCTATTTTTGGTGCCAGTTCTTGCGTTTTACTCCAGAAAAGGGTCTCTGGCAGGCATTTAACGCCAGTTTGAGCCATCAAATCTCGGGCAAAGTATGGACTATTATATATTTCTGGAAAGCCCAAGATGTCTACTTTCCAACGCAATTGAGAGCGCACCAATTTGGCTTCTCTAGCTCGAGAAAATTCATTTCGAGTGCAGGAGGGTCAGAATCCAACAGCATCTGCAGTCCTTTCTCAGCCTCTGAATCAGATTTTTGCTCAGGTCCCTCAATTTCAGCCAGAAAATACCTGTAATTACAGAAAAAAATACAAACTCATTGTAAAGTCTAGAAATTTGATTTTTGCATAAAAAAAATAAAAATATAATAAAAAGTAACTAAAACATGCTAAAAACTACCTAAAAATAATGTCAAAAAGGGTATAAATTATCCGCTCATCAGTGGACTGCTTAGAGCTTCATCTTCTGCTATAGTGAGAAACCTAGAGGTGGCTTGATGAGAGGACATGAGTGATCTCAACGTGGTGGATTGCTACAGTAGAGGAGGTTAACTTGATGAGAGGACATGAGTTAATCACTTATGGCTACCATTGAAGGAATCAGAAGGTTATTGAAGAAGACAGTGAGAAAAGTTAATCCGGAAAGACAAAGCATCTCCGAAGCCTCAACCATTCTATCACCATTGAATTCCTATCTACTTAGTAACGTTCTATTTATCTGTTTTATATGCTTTTCGTGACAAACTATAATTTCTACCCGCCTAACTAAGATTTGCAAGGTGCCCACCGCTTGCTCAAACCAACAATCCTTGTGGGGATCTACCCTGACTCACCTCAGGTATTACTTGGATGACCCAGTATACTTACCGGTCTATTTGTGCGAATTCTACGGAACCATTTTTGTGCACCAAGTTTTTGGCACCGTTGTCGGGGATCGTTCGGATTTGACAAACAATCGGATTATCTTGTTGCTTAGATTAGGTACTTTTTAATTTTGTTTGAGTCTTTTATTTTCTTTTTAGAAAAAATTAAAAATTTTTCAAAAATCTTTGTTTTTCTTTTTGATCTTTATCTTTTTGTTTGAGTCTTTGTTCTTGTTCTTGTTAAAGTTTCGAATTTTCTTACTTTCTTTTCAAAAAAATTTCAAAATTAGTGTCTTTTGTTTGAGTCTAGTGTCAATTCTTAAGTTTGGTGTCATTTGTGTGATCTTTGTTTGCCTTGAATTTTTGAATTGTTCTTAGTATTCTTTCTTGGTATTCAAGTGGTTCTTGTTTCTTTTCTTTTCTTGATCTTAAAATTTTCAAGTTTGGTATATTTTGGTGTTTTTCTTTTGAATTTTCGAAAACTTAGTATTTTAGATCTAAATATTTTAAGTTTGGTGTCTTTTGGTTATTTTTCTCTTTCTTCATTAATTCAAAAAAATCAAAAAAATATCTTTTCTATCTTTATTTCAAAATTATTTTCGAAAATATTAACAAAAATTTCAATTTTTAATTTCAAATTATTATCTTATCTTATCTTAATTTCAAATTTCAAATTTCAAATCTTATCTTTCTAAATCTTTTCAAATCTTTTCTTTTAATTTGATTCTATCTTATCTTATATTTCTTTTAAAATTTAAGAGTCAAAACTTTTTCAAATTTTTATCTTATCTTTTGTTATCTTTCATTTAATTTCAAATCATTATCTTATCTTATCTTGAATTTGAATTTCAAAATCAAATAATTTCAAAAAATCAAATCTTTTTCAAATCTTTATCTTATCTTGTTTCCAATTCAAAATTCAAAATTTAAAAATTTAATTTTCAAAATCTTATCTTATCCTAATTCAAATTCAATTTTCAAATTTCAAATTTTAGAATTTAAAATTTGAAATTTCAAATTTCAAATTTCAAAATCAAAATTTTTCAAATTTTCTATCTTATCTTATTTTCAAATCTTTCTTAATTAGTTACTTGCTCTTTCTTCTTTTTCAAAACTTTCTAACTAATTCTTCTCTCCTATTTTCGAAAACTACCCTTCTATTTCTCTCTCTTCTTTTTCAAAATTCATCATTCAATTTTCAAATCTTTTTAGTTAATTAGCTTTTAATTTCGAATTCAATTAATAAATGAAATAAAAATAAAAATATTATAATTCTAGTTTCTCTTTTTACTTTTTAATTTTTGAATTTTTCTTCCCTTTTATTCGAATTATTCTTCCCTTCTCTCTATCTTCATTCTTCTTTCTTCTTCACATCTCATAGGGAGTCCTCTATTCTTTGACATAGAGCTCCCATTCTTCTTCTTTCTTGTTTTTTTTTCTTGTTTATGAGCAGGAACAAGGATAAAGAACCTCTCTTTGATCTTGATCTTGAACCTGAGAGAACCTTAAGGAAGCATTTACAACAAGTTAAAGCACAACATTCTGGAGAAAACCTCACAGAGCTATTCGAACAAGAGGCTGAAAACACAGATATTGCAGCCGAACAAAACAATGGAGGAGATGCAAGGAAGGTCCTTGGTGACTTTATTGCACCAACTTCTGACCTCTATGGAAGAAGTATCTCGATACCTTCCATTAGAGCAAATAACTTTGAGCTAAAGTCTCGGTTAGTCTCTCTCTAGCAACAGAATTTAAAATTTCATGGACTTCCACTGGAAGATCCACATCAGTTTCTATCTGAATTCTTACAGATCTGTGACACTGTTAAGACCAATGGAGTGGATCCTGAGGTCTACAAACTCATGCTTTTTCCTTTTGCTATTAGAAACAGAGCTAAGATATGGTTGGATTCTCAACCTAAGAAAAGCCTGGACTCTTGAAAAAAGTTGGTCAATGCTTTCTTGGCCAAGTTCTTTCTATCTCAAAAGATGAGAAAGCTCAGGGTGGAAGTTCAAACCTTCAGACCAAAAGAGAGTGAATCCCTCTATGAAGCTTGGGAAAGATACAAGTAACTGATCAGGAGGTGCCCTCCTGACATGCTTTCAGAATGGTCTATCCTAGGAATCTTCTATGATGGTCTATCTGAGATTTCCAAGATGTCCTTGGATCATTCTACTGGTGGATCACTCCACTTGAAGAAGACACCTATAGAGGCACAGGAACTCATTGAAATGGTTACAAGAAACCAATTCATGTATACTTCTGAGAGGAACCCTGTGAACAATGGGGTAGCTCCGAAGAAAGGGATCCTGGAAGTTGACACTCTGAATGCCATATTGGCTCAGAACAAGATCTTGATCCAATAGGTCAATATGATCTCTCAGCACTTGACTGGATCACAAACTGCAACTGGCAGCACCCAAGATACCTCCTATGATTGAGATGCCTATGATTCAGATCAACCTTCAATGGAGGAGGTGAATTACATGGGAGAACCCTATGGTAACACCTACAACCTTTCATGGAGGAATTATTCTAACCATTCATGGAAGGATCAACAGAAGCCTCAGCAAGGATTCAATAATAATCAAGGTGGACGAACCCAGAATAGGTTCAACAACAGACCACCATTCTCATCTTCTCAGCAGCTGATGGAGACTTCTAAGAAGAGCCTTTCAGACTTAGGAACCATAATCTCGAAACTCTCTAAGACCACTCACAGTTTTATAACAGAAACTAGGTCCTCCATCAGAAATTTGGAGGTATAAGTTGGTCAACTGAGCAAGAGAATCCCTGAAACTCCTCCAAAACACTCTTCCTAGTAACACTGAAGTGAACCCAAGAGAAGAGTGCAAGGCCATCACCACAGAAGTGAAGGCTGAATCTAAGGAGGCATCAGTGGCATTGAACGCCAGTAAGGAGGTCCTTACTGGGCGTTCAACGCCCAAAGAGGGGACATTAGTGGCGTTGAACGCCAGTAAGGAGGTCCTTACTAGCGTTCAACGCCCAAGAAAGTGTCATCACTTGCGTTGAACATCTAGTAAGGTGGCATTCAATGCCCAAGGAAGCGCCTTCACTGGAATTGAACGCCAGTAAGGAGGTCCTTATTGGGCGTTCAACGCCCAAAGCAGTACCAAAGCTGGCATTGAACAACAGTACTGGGATGCATCATGGGCGTTCAACGCTCAAAGAAACATAAGTCCTGGCATTAAATGCCATAATAGGGGTAGTTGGCAACCTTAAGCTCACTGAGAACTCCCCTATTGAAGAATTGATAGAACCCAAGGTTCATGAGGAACCCATTGAAGTTCCATTGAATGCTTAGTTGAAGATCATAGAATCTGAAGAGTACTCCTCCTCTGATGAGGAAAAGGAAACTAGGGAAGAGCAAGTTGCTCAGTACCTAGGAATTCTAATGAAGCTGAATGCCAAGCTATTTGGTATAGAGCCATTAGAGGAAGAACCTCCAGTACTCACCAAGGAACTCAATGTCTTAGTTCAGCAAAAGTTACCTCAGAAGAAATCGGATCTCGAATGCTTCTTAATTCCTTGCACCATAGGTACCGGATCTCGGATATTTTATACGCTTTTTAGCATCATTTTCATATAGTTTTTGTTATGTTTTGTTTAAGTTTTATTATGTTTTCATAGGTTTTAGTGCAAAATTCACTTTTCTGGATTTTACTTTGAGTTTGTGTGTTTTATGGTGATTTTAGGTATTTTCTGGCTGAAATTGAAGAGCTTGAGCAGAAGTCTAATTCAGAAGCAGAGAAATGACTGCAGATGCTGTCAAGATTTGATGTCCGTGCACTCGAAGGAGCTTTTCTGGAGCTACAAAAGTTCAAATGGCTATGGAAAGCTAGCATTCAGGGATTTTCAAAAATATATAATAGTCTATACTTTGCTTTGGAAATAAAGGCTCAAAACTGGCATCCAACGCCAGCCACCAGCGTTATTCCTGGCATCTAGCGCCCACAAGGGAGCAGCTGACGTCCAACACCCAAAAGGGGGGTCCCTAGCCAGCGTTCAATGCCCCTAAGGAACCCTAGCTTGTGGAGACACTCAAAGCTCAGCCAAAATACACACCAAGCAGGCTCCAAAAGTGGATTTTCGCACTTCTAAGTCTAGTCTATCGTATTTCGGTAATCCTTAGTTAGCAAATTAGTATATATATACAAGAGTTCACCCTTGTTAGAGGACTCTTGCCCATTCGAATCTTTCATTGTATTTTTTGATCAGCATGAGTCCTAACCTCCTAAGGTTAAGGTTAGGAGCTCTGCTAAGTTTCATGGATCAATAATATTATTGTTTTCATTCAATATATCTGATTCTATTCTCTTATGCAACCTCATTCTTCATCTTATCAATTGAGGGTGACCCGTGACAATCACCCTTGTTCTACATGGGTTCCGTGTGATTCCTGACCCGGATAGCATTGAACTAAAGCTAGAGATTGCATTGCAGATTCTTATAGAGCAACTGAGCAACTTTGGATATGTGACATATAATCCTGTTGACTATGGGTGTGCGAAGTTTCTGTGGCATTAAGGCTAGAGTCAGAGAAGCAGCACTTTCTGATTTAGAAGATCTGCCTTGTCTGTGGCACCTTGAGTAGGATCGTGAAGGGGAGTGGACTGCTTGGAGCTTCATCTTCTGCTACAGTGAGAAACCTAGAGGTGACTTGATGAGAGGACATGAGTCATCTCAACATGGTAGATTGCTACAGTAGAAGAGGTTAACTTCATGAGAGGACATGAGTTAATCACTTACGGCTGCCATTGAAGGAATCAGAAGGTTATTGAAGAAGATAGTAAGAAAAGTTAATCCGGAAAAATAAAGCATCTCCGAAGCCTCAACTATTATATCACCATTAAATTCCTATCTACTTAGTAACATTCTATTTATCTGTTTTATATGCTTTTCGTGACAAACTATAATTTCTACCTGCCTAACTAAGATCTGCACCTGTCCACTGCTTGCTCAAACCAACAATCCTCGTTGGATCGACCCTGACTCACCTCAGGTATTACTTGGGTGACTTGGTATACTTGCCGGTCTATCTGTGTGAATTCTGCAGAGCCAATTTTGTGCACCATCCTTCCCGAAGTTTTCCTGTCCCTCTCTATTTTTTTCCTTTCTTACTTTCTTACATTCTTCTTCTTACTTGGGGACAAGCAACCTTTTATGTTTTGGTGTGGCTTACCCACTTCGTTCATATTAATTCACTCCATGGCTGCTAACAATGATGCATCCTTCTCAAAGAAGAGAAAGGGGAAGACACCCGCTGAACCCCAATATGATGAGAAATAGTTTCGTTCTCCTTTCCATGAGCATCAATTTTATGGATGGACGGCCAACAAGATAGTAATCCCTGAGGTGAGGTTTGAAGTTGAAAGAAATTTCTATCAGGGTATCCGGAGGCAAATTCTATGGCAAAGGTGGCAACTTCTGTGTGACTGATAAACCCCAATATTGTGATTTATCTTGTGCTTGATTTAGGGGTTTGATTAACTTATCCCACATTTATTCAATGAAATAGAATGGTTTTGTAATTTTCCCTAAAGTTATGCTTAAGTGTGAAAACATACTTTTTAGGCCATAAAATAGCTAAATTTAATTCACCTTAACTCCATTCGATGCCTTGATATATTTGTTGAGTGATTTCAGATTCATAAGGCAAGTATTGGATGGAAGAAGTGAAGAGAAAAGCATGCAAAGTGGAGAATTCATGAAGAAATGAGCATCTGGAGAATTGAAGGCCACGCGCACGCGTCACCCACGCAAATGCGTGAGAAGAACACTCATGGCCACGCGCACACGTCAACCACGCATACGCGTGAGAAGGAAATCTGCCAGCGACGCGCACGCATGACGAGCAGCACGTGACTCACTTAAAGTGAATTCGTTGGGGGCGATTTCTAAGCTTTCCGAGCCTAAATGCAACTCATTCTTGAGGTTATTTCATGCAGAATTCAAGATGGATCAAGGGGGAGCAATTAGATTAGCTAAGGACCATGCTTTATATAGTTTCTAGAGAGAGAAGCTCCCTCTTCTCTCTAGAATTAGGTTAGGATTAGGTTAATTTCTCTTAGATCTAGGTTTAATTTCTTATTTTCATATTATTTTCTTTACAATTTCTTGTTCTATTGTCTTGATTTTCCTATTTCTTCTTGTTAATTTCTCATTTTGTTCATTTTTATATTGATGAACTCTTTTTAATTTCCATTCTCTTTAATGCAATTTTGAGGTATTTCATGTTTAATGTGCTTTCCTTAGTTGTTATTGTTAATTTCTTACATTGGGTAGTTATAGATTTTATGTTTCTTGTACTTTTACCATGTTTTCGTTTTATGCCTTCCAAGTGTTTGACAAAATGCTTGGTTGGATGTTAGAGTAGTTTTTGAGCATTCTTGGCTTGGAAAGAGAAATTAGGTAATCTTGAGTCAGTAATACCCAATTTAGATTGGTAATCTAGAGTTATTAGTTCCATTGACTCTAATCTCTTGCTAATTCAATTAGTAAGTTGATTAGGACTTCTGGATTGAGATTAACTAGTCTTATTTGACTTTCTCTCATGTGAAAATAACATTATACCTTCTTCCATTGTTGGAGATGACTAAATAGGATTAGCTCTTGTTAATCATTGTACGATAATTAATGACTAGGATAGAAAGCCCATATTCTCAATCCTTGCCATGAATGCCTCTTTTTAGTAGTTGTTATCTTTAATTGCTTGGTTTATTTTCTTGCCCCTTTTTACCAACCCAACCCCTTGGATACCATAACCAATAATATGCATACCTCACTGCAATTACTTTGTGAGACGACCCGAGGTTTGAATACTTCAGTTTATTTTGGGGTTTGTACTTGTGACAAACAAATTAAACTTTGATTGAGCATTTCTTGTCAGTTTGGAACTATACTATCAACGGAATTATTTGTTTGAAATTCTGAACTGATGATAATGCTCTTTCAAGTCTTTATGTGTGACCCACCTAGAAGAGTGGGACTCTTGCTTGTCCGAGAGTTCTATGTTAATGCCGCCATAGACGGTCAACTAGAAACCTCCTACTTGAGCTATATATGAGGTAAGCCCGTAATCTTTGGACCTGATGCGATCTAAAGAGTTCTGAAACTAAGAGACCCTTTTTCTTCTTCTTCTTCTTCATCTTCCACTATGAGCTATGAACAAAGCCTGAGTACCTATCCAAAGAACGATGATGTCCTCAATGACATTTGTGTACTTGGAGTTGAATGGATAAGCGATGCTGATGAAAATCCTATTAAATTAAAAAGAAGTGATCTTGTGCCAGCTGCAAGAGGTTGGTTTGAGCTTGTAAGGAGGTCTATCATCCCCTCCTCCAACAACTCAGAAGTAACCAAGGAGAGAGCTATTCTAATTCATTGTATTATGACTGGTGAGGAGGTGGAGGTGGAGGAAATCATTCCTCCTAACATCTAAAGGATGGCTAAAAGCATTCAAAAGAAAATAATTCTTGGGTTCCCAAGCCTCATTTATAGACTGTGTGAGCAATCTAGGGTTGAGTTTGATTTTGAAGATATACCAATCAAAGTGGACGACCCTATTATACCCGAGAGCATGAAAAGGGTGATGCTTAGTCCAAGAATGCAAAGGCCAAGACCTCTACCAAGAAGATCAATTCCACAGCCTCCTCCTCCTCAACCAACTCAAGAAGCTCAATCTTTCATACCTCAAGCCTCATCTCTATCCCATCTTGAATATTGGCAACACCTGACCTTATTCTTTGATCAACTTAGGATGAAACAACACAGCCAAGGAAGACTCATCAACCACATCATGCAAAAGCAAGAGAATCAATGGGTTGTGTTTGGTAATTACAAGCAAGGCATGGAGGAAAAGATAAACTTTCTTTGTGTAGAAGCATAAGTAGCTAATCCAGCACTGGCCCCATTCAACAAGGTTAGTGAGTGGATTCATAATCAACTCCTCTCAGAAAACCTCGACATCAACCAAGAAGCTCTTAAGCAACAACAAGAGGTGTGGAAAGCTAGAGAACCGCACTCAGAGGATAATGATGAGGATGATAAAGAGAACAATGAAAAAGATGATGAGGATAAAAGAGATGACAACTGAGGTGGTGGAGCTCTATTTTACTTGTTTTCTATGTTCCTTTTTAATTATATGCATGTATGTTATCTTGTTTTGTCTCATATAATGCAATGTGATTCCTGTCTCTCTAGTGCTTATCATGACTTGTCCATCACAACCGACAATTAAAATTGTGCTTGCTACATAAAACAAGCAAGGATCACGTGTCAAGAAGGAAACAAAATAAAAAAGTAATTGAAAATAAAGAGCATTACAATATGAGTATGGAAGGCCAAACTAACTAAGAATGTTCAACACAAACTGAGCAAAATTGCTTGAGGCCTTAGTCTAAAGGACTATTATGGAATCCTTACACTTAACAAATCCTTAGAGAAGCAACATGTAATGAACAATAATTAACAAAAAGGGGTTGAAAGAGAAGCCAAAGGCTCTGAGTACTACAATCTAGTGATGTTGAAAAGAAACACAAGCTCAAAGGGCTTCCTAGTCATGTGCTTGGGGTGCTTATGTATCAAGTAAAGCTTGAAAACAAAGTATTTAGAGTCACAACTAAATTCAAAGGTGCGAAGCACCCCCTTAAAGAAAGAGAAGTCAAAGGCTTTGAGCACCACTGATTGAGAATGTTAAAAGGACATTGTAAACTCAAAGAGCTCCCCGATTAAGTGCTTGTGGTATTTATATGTCGAGCAAGGCTTGAGACAAAACATTTAGAGTCAAGGCTAGGCTCAAGGTGCAAAGCACCCAACAAAAACAAAGCAATGAAAAGGAAGTAAATAAGCTTGATTCAAAGTGATGATTCAAGGAAGGATTCTATAATCTAATCAGGATAGAGGCATTGAAAGATTACAACCATTTGTGTTGAATTGTACATAAGTGAAATAGCTAATCAAAACCATTTGAAGTGCTACTGTTCACCCTTGTAATTTAAGCTTGAAAACTTTGATGATTAGGGCATGATTTTTTGCTTGTTTGAGGACAAGCAAGATCTTAAGTTTGGTGTTGTGATGCATGGACATCTTAAGTACTTTTCTTTGGTGTTTCTTATAAAGAATTAATGACTTTTACTTGATGATTATATGATTTTCAAGGTTATTCTAGTAGTACTTTGAGTGCTTTGATTTCTTGTTAATTGTAGGTTAATGATAGCAAAAGAGAAGCAAAGTACAAACGAAGGAATGCAACCAAGAAAGCACTTTTTAGGAAGCAAAGCAGGTGGCGTGTAACATGCCAGAAAGGAGGGCATGCCACATGCCCATTCATCCAAAGCAAGATACTTGGCATGCTACACGCTAGCATGAAGGCATGGCACGTTGAGCCAAAGCTCCAGAGGGCAAATTTTGCACACAAATAGGCGTCCAACACGCCAAATGAGTGGGCATGCCGCACACCCAAAATTCAACCCTTTAGGACTCTTTGTGGATGGCGTGCAACACGCCAGGATTAAGGTTCAATGGTGAAATCTTACCCTCAAGTTGGCGTTGAACACACAAGGTATAAGGCGTGCCACACGCCCAAAAGAGCCAAAAGAGTGGCCTGTAACACGCCAGGCATGGGGCATGCCGCACGCCCAAACCATACTTCCCAAGACCATTTCAAGAACTCGACGTGCCACACGCCTGGACCAAGACGTGGCATGCTGGGCCAACATTTTAGAAGCTCAAAAATAAGCATTTCAAGAACAAAAGAGAGCATGCAACATGCCACAACAATGGCGTGTCACACCCCAAGAAAAGGAAGCTCCAAGGGAATCTAGAAGCTGGAGTGCAACATGCCAGGCATGAGGCGTGCAACATGCCAAGTAAGCTAGCTCTAGGGGACTTGGAATTTGAGCGTGCAACATGCCAGAGTACAAACGGCATGCCTTCGAAGGTCTCTCTAAGCGTAGAGCTAGCGTGCATCTCGCCATACATGGGGCATGCCACACACCTAGGGTGTGCATGCCCAGTGATCTTGAAAACTTGGCGTGCAACACGCCAAGGCCGGGGTGTGCCACACGACAAAGCTTGCTCCCATTGTTGACCAAATTGAAGGGCGTGTAACATGCCAAGGAAGAGGCGTGCAACACGCCCTATCCCATCACGCCCAATTGAGCTAGGAAGCATTCCAAGCCCATAGAAGACACTGGAGAATTGAATTACTAAAGTCTTAAACCTGAATCACAATTGAGAGTTGAATATAAAATGCGATAGATTTGATTTGATTTTGTTTTGTTTTAATTTAGTTTGAATTTAATGATTAGGTTTTGTTTTAGCTTGAATATATATGGTTTCTCAAAACTTTGAGGGGGGACCGTTTTGCCATTTTTCAATTTGTCTTTGATTTTGAAGCTTAAGCATGAGTCACTAATCTCCTCAATTAAGGTTAGGAGTTTATTGATCCCTATGGAGTAATGTTATAGCAAGAGAGACAAAACTACAATCATTGCATCTACCTCATAAGCTCAATTATTAATCAAACCATTTCTCATTATCCTCTCAAATCAACTTAATCTCATTAGTTTTGTTTTAATTAAGTTTGTATTTAATGCTTAGATTTTGTTTTAGGTTTTGGTATATAAGGAGTTTGAAAAACGTTCTTTTGAACCTAGAGACCTTTTTCCATTTCATACCTCTGTTTTTATTTGAATTTTAGCATGAGTCACTAATCTCCTCGGTTAAAGTTAGGAGCTCTGTTGATTCTAATGGACTAATGTTATAGCTTTCTACCTTTGATTAATGCATTGATGTTTTTTTAAGAAAGATGTTTTGTTCTTCATCTAAAGAATTTGAATGTGTTGGAAAACAATTCTCTTCTGACTTGAATTCTCTTAATATCTTGGAAAAGTTAATTAATTGAATTAAGCTTGAAAACATCTTCTCATGATTCTTAGGTTTTGAACTTAGACTTGATAAGCGACATCGAATCAACCAATTTTGGTTCTTGAGAGTTGTGTGATTTTTAAATCAGTGAATATTCTTAACCTCTTGTCACAATTGATTAATCAGCAAATTGATAATTGATTATGATTAGAGAAATTGAATTATCAAGAAATTAGAGTTTGATTATTTATGATTTGCCTTAAGTACATCTTTGCATAATCAAGGTGGAGAGTGAAAAGTATTTTTCCAGAAGTCTCAACATCTCTGAACCCTTAACTCTCTTAATCATATTGTTTTCTCACTCGTTTATTATTATTGCTTTGGTTAAATTCCCTATTATTATGCTAAGTGTTCTTGAAATCCAAAGTTTGTGATTGTCTGACGAGAATAATCAATTGACTATTGCTTGCTTAATCCATTAATTCTCGTGGGAACAATAACCCACTCATGTGGTATTACTTGAGAAAATTCAGTGCACTTGCCGATAGTTTGTGGTTTGTAAAATCCACATCAACCGGTGGAAATCCTCCCTCTTCCACGACCACAAGACCGATGATAAACCAGTATTTTATGGTTTATGTTGTGCTAATTTGAGTAGTTTTTATCAACTCTTTACTCACTTATTCATATAAATGGCATGGTTTTACATTTTCCTTCCTAATTTTGTTCTATAATTGGAAAATTGCTTCCCAAGCCTTTAAATTACCAAAAATTAATTTTCCTTTATACCATTCGATGCCGTGATATGTGTGTTAAGTGACTTCAGGCTCTATAGGGCAGGAATGGCTTAGAGGATGGAAAGGAAGTATGCAAAAGTGGAAGGAATGCAAGAAGTTGAAGAAATTGCTAAGCTGTCCAGCCTGACCGCTTCGCACTCAAACGGTCATAACTTGAGCTACAGAGGTCCAAATAAGGCGGTTCTAGTTGCGTTGGAAAGATAACATCCGGGGTTTCAAAATGATATATAATTTACCATAGTTTCTTTGAAGATAAGTGATGCGCATGCGTGAATTCACACACACGCATGGATTTGCACAAATCAGCGACCTGTACGTTTTTGAATTCGCTCCCAGCGATTTCTGGGCTGTTTCTGACCCAGTTTTCAGCCCAGAAAACACATATTAGAGGCTATAAAGTGGGGGAATCCATTCATTCATACACAGACAACTTTCATATTCATAATCTTAGGTTTTAGATGTAGTTTTTAGAGAGAGAGAGGCTCTCTCCTCTCTCTTAGATTTTAGGATTTAGGATTTCTCTTAGTTGTAGTATTGTTTCTTCTCAATTCCAGGTTCAATGTTCTTTTAATTTAGTTTTCTCTTCTACTTTTATTTATTCTAGCACTTTGGTTTATCTATTTCTCATGGTAATTACTTATTTTGCCAAATTGGCTTATGAACTCTTCATTTCAGATTAGAATTTCTATTTAATGCAATTTGAGGTATTTCAGATTTATGATTTTAATTTAGCTTTTTACATTCTTAGCTTGAATTGATTAATTGGTGACACTCGAGTTATCAAACTCCTTTGTTGATTGATAATTGGAATTTACTGGTTGATTTGGATCCCTCTAAAGCTAGTCTTTCCTTAGGAGTTGACTAGGACTTGAGGAATCAAATTAATTAGTCCACTTGACTTTCCTTTATTTAGTAAGGGTTAACTAAGTGGGAGTAATGAACAATTCTCATCACAATTGATAAGGATAACTAGGATAGGATTTCCAGTTTTCATACCTTGCTAAGAGCTTTATTAGTTATTAATTTAATTCTTGTAATTTACTTTTCCTATTCATTAATCAAAAACCCCAAAAAGATAACCTTCCATAACCAATAATAAATACACCTCCCTACAATTCCTTGAGAGACGACCCGAGGTTTAAATACTTCGGTTTTCAATTTTATTAAGGGTTTGTTACTTGTGACAACCAAAACTTTTGTACGAAAGGACTCTCTGTTGGTTTAGAAACTATACTTACAACGAGACTTTATCTGTAAATTTCTTTACTGGAAGAAAGTCCGTCCGTTCAAAAATGGTGCCGTTGCCGAGGAATTGCAAACGTGCGCCTTATTATTGGTTATTGTAAATATTTGCTTTTTCGTTTCTTTGTTAGTGTTTTTAGTTTTAGGAGTTTATTTTCATTAATTTCTATTATTTTTATTTCTTTTGCTACTATGAATTCTCACCCCTCTGGCTTTAAGTTTGATTCCAATGTTGTTGTAAGGAATGGAAGCTATAATGAGAACAGGCATCAAGGTTGGAAGAATCAAAGATGGGAGGAGCCATAAGGATTTAATCAACCCTCTTGGCAACAACCTCCTCCAATGCGCTATAACCAACAACCATTCTGTGATGCATACCAAGACAATAGTTATGGTGGACCCTTTCGTGACAAACCACCTCCACCAAATTACTATGGTCAAGAGCCATTGCAGGGAACATACAAAGATGATGAATATAGTGGACCCCCTTGTAGTTACCAACAAGCCCCACCATATGCTTATGAACCCCCTTTTCAACATAACTCTGAACCACCATACTCACAAGCCCCTTTCCACCATTCACCTCCATATGACCCTAATCCTTATCCATCACACCAACCACCATATGAACCATACCCAGAACCACCACCTCAATATTCACCATCTCCATATCCTTATCAAGAAGAACCACCTCTGTATTATGAGCCCTTTCTCCCAACAATTGAACCTTCCTATCCACCCTAACCTCCATTGGATAACAACATACTCATCTCTAACATCATTAGTCTCACCTCTACACTCCAAAATCTTATATCCCACATGAACCAACCCTCTACCTCCAATATTCAACCCTCAAACTCTAGTGCGCTTCCTTTTCAACCACACAATGATCTTCCCATCCCATCACCACCCTCCACGGAAGAGCACCCACATCCATCAATCCAAGAGCAAAATGATCCCAGTCATGCTATTGACATGGAACAAGAGAGAAGGGATCATTTTCACAAATTCATACTTCATAAGAAGCTAGAGGAGGCCCTAAAGGTAGAGGTAGGAGAGACCCTTGAAGGAAGTTTTCAAGAGGTGGAAGTCAACAAGGAGGAGCTGGATTTTGTACTTGAAGATGAAGGAATAGTTGAAAGGTGTTGTCATGGAAAGGAAATCATCAAGGATGAGTATGATTTTATACTAAAACAACTTGACAAAGCAGTCATTATTGAAGAGGAAGAAGTGGTTGCAGACTTAGGAGATGCTGAACCTCCATGGGAACCTCGAGTCATAGAGCCTCCTTCTAAGGAGTTTGAATTTGATGTTGAGGAGGGTGTACAACCTCCAAGGCATATCATGGCTGAAGACTTTGAAAAGGTTGATCAAGAGATGAAGATTAAAGAAGAAGAAGCACAACCTCCCATGCCCTTGGTAAGCAATGAAGAAGAGATTGAATTGGAAGAAAGCTACCAAGAGAAAGAGGTTGAAATTGAAGAAGCTTGCAAAGATGAGGAAGAATTCAAAGAAGAGCACAAGGGAATGGAGCTTGAAATCAACTTGCCAAGGCTGTTGGAGACCTCTCCCCCAAAGCCATTACCACCCAATACAACATTCAAGTGGGTAAAATTCTTATCCTTAACCTTTACTTTCCCACTTGAATATGGTTTACTGGAAACCGATGGTCAACTTAGAGCTCTTTGTGGCTTTAAGAGTAAGAGGGAGATGGTTAGTGGTTGGCATCACAATCCTAGGTTTGTTGTGGTTGGACGTTCAAGGTCTAACTGCAATGGTTGGTATGAGTCTCAAATGAATGGGTCTAGGAAGTTGTTTGGATACCTTAGTGAGAATTCAGATTGCTTACCACCCGGATGGAATCATGATGATCAACAAGAAGACAGGTGCAAGATCAAGGTTTGGGACCCCGGAATTCATTCCAACAATCAACACTCTTGGGGCCTTATCACTTACTTTAACTTACTTGAAGGCTTTCTGCGCCTGGTTTGGGATCCCGGAGGCTATTGGAATTACAAACACTGGTGGGGATTCCTGGATGAGTTCAAGCACAAGCCTCCATGACAAGGAGCTCACCAAATGTCCAACTTAAGGACTTTAACTAAAAGTGCTAGGTGGGAGACAACCCACCATGGTATGATCGTTCTTTTTCAGTCTTAGTTTTATTTTTGTTTTGTTTTATTCTTAGTTCTATTTTATTTTATTATTATTAGTGTTCATTCATAATTTCTGCATAATCATCTACATTCAGCATTTTGAATTCTGCATTCAAAAAAAAATAAGCAGAAAGTTGCGTGGGAACAGTGCAGAAAGTGTGCCAATCGTAGAAGCATCACCACGCGTACGCGTCCTTCACGCGTACGCGTCATCTGAGAATTTGGCACTTCATGTGTACGTGTCAATGACACGCATGCGTGACCTTGCGAATTCGACGTAAAAGGTGTATTAGCCGAAAGTTATGCCGGCTTGGTGCTGGAATTGTGCTAGAAGCACAAACCCACCCACGCGTATGCGTCGTTAACGCGTGCGTGTCAGTTTCCACTTTTGCACTTCCACGCGTGCGCGTGCCTGACGCGCACGCATCATATGACATTTTGGCACATATCCTAAAATGAACAGAGGATTGTGCAAGCGCCATGATTCCCTCGCATGAATAGCACAAACATAGTCACGTGTACGCATGACCGACGCCTACGTGTCGCCCCTCAGTGCGCGACCCACGCGTACGCGTCATTCGCGAATCCGCACCTGAATCCTGTGCAACCCTGTTTTTCATATCTTATCTTTCTAAATCCTAATTTCTTTCTTCTTCTTTCTTCTTTCTTTTCTTTGTTCTTTATTCTCCTATCTTTTTCCATTCTTTCTCTTTCTTTACTCTTCTCTTCTTCTTTTCCCTTCCATCATATTTTTTTCACCTCACGTTCTTCATTACCCATCTTTATCACCTTCTTCTCAAGGTTCTTTCTTTCTATTTTCTTTTTCTTCTTCTTTTTATTATTTATCTATTTTTGCATTATTTTTCTTGGTGTTAGAAATCTAATTGGGTGATTGTTTTCTTCCATATTTGCTTATGGATAATTAGGGAGTTTTTTGATAATTATCACCAATTATTATTTTTGGGTTATTTACATGTTCAAATTTAATACTTTTCCTATCATATTAAACATGCATACCAAGTGTTTGTGAAAAGCCCGTATAGCATTATGAATTCTTAATTATTCTATCCTTTCACTCTAATGCCTGTTTTTCACAAAACCCTTCCAATATTTTATTAATTAAATATAATTGTCAATACAAATGTTATTGTTAGTTTATTACGACTGATAATACATTTTGGCTTTTAATGCTTGATCTACGCTACTCATGCCTTTGCCAGCATGCCAATAAACATCTTGCATTTAATTGCCTCAATATATCATGCTATATTTCCATTGATGTCCAAATTACATGGAATCGTGACCATGTGTTAACGACATTCTTCTTTACCTTCGCATGATTATCACTCGTACTACCCTCTTCCTTGCTCTACCCCTTTAAATTCATGCCCCTTTCTCTTCTCCCTTTTCAGGATGGCCACCAGGAAGGGTACAGAGAGAGCCTTTAACAAATCACCGGCAAGGAAAAGAACAAAAAGCACAAGCACCTTCAACAAATCAGCTGCTCCTTCAGATACTTTAGAGGTTGGACCGGCTTGACCGGCAGGCAAAGCAAATGGAGCGCAGTAACAAGCGCCGACTTACATACCTCAAGGAGCTGATTGTTGGCAACCACCTACTTGAAGAAGAACCAGACACTCTGGACTCCACTTTATCCACCAACACAAGAAGTCATGTCAATCCCGAATGTGGAGATGCTGTTACCAGCCCCCTTTATTCCTGACTGATGGCACCGAGGACGGTGCCAAGCTTTAAGTGTGGGAAGGTCGATCAGTACCTGACTTCCGGAGGTAAATGCTTTTTCTTAACACCAATATTTTAGTTTTTCTTTTATTAGGTAGAATAGATTACATGATAATAATTGTTTGCATGTATGTTTGCTTGGTTAAAGTAATAAAATTCTTTTTAAGACTTTATTTTATAATATTTCACTAATTTAAATTAAAAACTTTTTGAATAAACTTTTTTGAAGACTATAAATTGGAACATAAACGATAGCTAAGAACACACAACCCAGGGAGATTTCTAAGCCTAATTACATGGTTACATTATTTAGTCATAAATTTTTATTCTTGTGTGTTTTCTTTCCTATGATTGCAATCTTTGCTTTGTTCTATTCTATATGTCTAATGTTTAGTGTATTTATATGTATGCATATGATTGAGGCCATTACTTATTTTTGCTCACTTATCCCAAATAAGCCTACCCTTTTATGTCACCCTTGTTAGCCACCTTGACCCTTTTAATCCCATTTGTTCTATATTTTACCACATTACTAGCCTTAAGCAGAAAAACAAATTAAATACCCCAATTGAATCTTTGGTTAGCTTAAGATAGTATGTTAACTAAGTGTGGGAAAACTGTGGAAACTTGGGTTAATGAAAGTGTACAGTGTTCTATTGACAAAATATTGGGAATTTGGGTACCTACTCATGTGAGACCAAAAAAATTTAAAATCCATATGCATTGATAAGTTATGTTTACTTTTATAAAAAAAAGAAAAGGAAAAAGAAAAAGAAAAAGAAAAAGAAAAAATATAATAAATAAAAATATATATTTCCAGCATAAATAAATAAATAAATAATAAAAAGGGGACAAAATTACCCCAATGTTAAATTTAATAAAAGATCAAGGCATATGTGATAAAATTAAAGAAAAAAATTTGGTACATGAGTATGTGATGCAAAAGTGGGAATTATGGGTAGTTAGGCATGATTTTAGAATTACATAGAGTGTGTGTGTGTGTGTTAGGTGAAAGCTTAGGTTAGTCAAAGATTCATATTATAGCTTACTTGGCCATACATATACCCTCACCCTTACCTTGGCCCCATTACAACCTTAAAAAGACCTCATGATCTTTGCATTAGTACATTAAATATTTGTTCATTGGTTAGATGAAGAACAAGGTTTAGAAAGCATGACTAGAGAAGAGTAGAGTGATTAACCCTAGACACTTGAGAGATTGGAGTGATATACACTACCAGTAAGGGTCAATGCTTGATTCTATGTTCCCTGCTTTCATGAGCTAGCTTCTTACAAGTTTACTTGTCTTTTATTGTGTGATTTAAATTAGTGGAATCTGATTTATGGTTGTCTTGGAGAACTTGATTACTTTTAACCAAGTAGACAGAATCATCATAGCATATAGTTGCATTCATAGGTTGCATCTCATGAGTCTTACTTTCCCCATTCATCCTTTCTATCTCCTTGAGCTTAGCATAAGGACATGCTAATGTTTAAGTGCTAATTTGAGTAGTTTTTATCAACTCTTTACTCACTTATTCATATAAATCGTATGGTTTTACATTTTCCTTACTAATTTTGTTGTATAATTGGAAACTTGCTTCCCAAGCCTTTAAATTACCAAAAATTAATTCCCCTTTATATCATTTGATGCCATGATATGTGTGTTAAGTAACTTCAGGCTCTATAAGGCAGGAATGGCTTAGAGGATGGAAAGGAGGCATGCAAAAGTGGAAGGAATGCAAGAAGTTGAAGAAATTGCCAAGCTGTCCAGCCTGACCTCTTCGCACTCAAACAATCATAACTTGAGTTACAGAGGTCCAAATGAGGCGGTTTTAGTTGCGTTGGAAAGCTAACATCCGGAGCTTCAAAATGACATATAACTTTCCATATTTACCCTGAAGATAAGTGACACGCACATGTGGATCTGTGCCAATCAGAAACCTGTACGTTTCTGAATTCGCTCCCAGCAATTTCTGGGCTGTTTCTGACCCAATTTTCGATCCAGAAAATACAGATTAGAGGCTATAAAGTGGGAGAATCCATTGATTTATAGACAGACAACTTTCATATTCATAATCTTAGGTTTTAGATGTAGTTTTTAGAGAGAGAGGCTCTCTCCTCTCTCTTAGGTTTTAGGATTTAGGATTTCTCTTAGTTTTAGGATTGTTTCTTCTCAATTCCAGGTTCAATGTTCCTTTGATTTAGTTTTCTCTTCTACTTTTATTTATTATAGCACTTTGGTTTATCTATTTCTCTTGGTAATTACTTATGTTGCCAAATTGGCTTATGAACTCTTCATGTTAGATTAGAATTTCAATTTAATGCAATTTGAGGTATTTCAGATTTATGATTTTAATTTAGCTTTTTATATTCTTAGCTTGAATTGATTAATTGATGACACTTAAGTTATCAAACTCCTTTCTTGAATGATAATTGGACTTTACTTGTTGATTTGGATCCCTCTAAAGCTAGTCTTTCCTTAGAAGTTGACTAGGACTTGAGGAATCAAATTAATTAGCCCACTTGACTTTCCTTTATTTAGTAAGGGTTAACTAAGTGGGAGTAATGAATAATTCTCATCACAATTGATAAGGATAACTAGGATAGGATTTCCAGTTTTCATACCTTCCTAAGAGCTTTATTAGTTATTAATTTAATTCTTGCAATTTATTTTTCCTGTTCATTAATCAAAAACCCCAAAAAGATAATCTTCCATAACCAATAATAAATACATGATGAGATATTTTGGAGGAAAAATAAATTTCTCCCAAAACACACAAATCTAACCGGCAAGTGTACCGGGTCGTATCAAGTAATAAAAACTCACGGGAGTGAGGTCGATCCCACAGGGATTGAAGGATTGAGCAATTTTAGCTTAGTGGTTGATTTAGTCAAGCGAATCAAGATTTGGTTGATAATTTTGTGACTTGCAGAATTAAATTGCATTGAAGTAAAGAGAACAAGAAATAAATTGCTGAAACGTAAAGGACAAGAAATTAAATGGCAGAAACTTAGAGTGCAAGAAATGTAAATTGTGGAATCTTAAAGTGCAAGAAATGTAAATGACTCGGAATGTAAAGGGGATTGGGAAGTGGATTTGCAGAAATTAAACAAAGAAAAGTAACTTGCATCAAACAAAAGAGTAAAAGGGAATTGGGATTGGATCGGATCTTATAGCAGAAAAGTAAATGAACATGGAAAGCAAGAAACAGAATGTAAATTGGAGATTTGGATCTCAGGACCCAGAGACTAGAAAACCAAGTCTAGATCTCAATGCCTTCCTAGATCCAACAAGAACAGTTGCAAGGAAATTGTAAATTGCAAAGAAATTAGATGAGAAGCAAGTGATGGAAACAGAAATTCAAATTCAGTAAATAAACAGAGAGATCCAAGGTTGAGATTGAAACAGAATTTCTTCAATTCTCTAACCCAAAATCCAAGACAATTGTAATTGAAATTGAAAGCAATAAAACTGAGAGAAAGAGAAGTGAATTCTCCTTCCCAAGACAAAGAAATTAAAGTTCACTCAATAACAAAAACTCTCTGAAAACTCTTATGAAAATTCCAAAAGGAAAACTCCCCGAAAACTTGAATTCTATCCTATTTATACACTTTCTTCCAATGATCTTCAAGCCTTGAGTTGGGCCTTTGCTCTTGGTGGAATTGGGTTGAAAGAGGCCTTGGTTGATTGCTCTTGAAGTTTGAAGAAGAACCAAAGTGAACCAATTGAACCGGGTTTGAGTTTTGCAAAAGTTGGACCAAAAGTTGGAGCTAAAGTTAGGGGTCTAACTTTGGCTCCAACTTTTCATAGCAGCCCACAAAACTTGCTGGTATGAACGTTGGTGCCAACGTTAGGGGTCTAACTTTGACCCTAACGTTGGCCTTGCCTTGTGTGCTAGTGGCGCCAACGTTAGCCTCCAAGTTAGGGGGCTAACGTTGGGGCAAACTTTTGCTCCTCTCCCTTGTAATTCATGTGCCAACGTTAGCCTCCAAGTTAGGGGGCTAACGTTGGGGCTAACTTTTCAACCAAAAGTTTGTGCAAAAGTTTGATGCTAACTTTAGGTCCCGCTTCTTGCTTCCTGGTTCAGTTTCACTTATTCCATTGTCTTCTCTTTACTCCTAGCTCTTCCTTCTTGCTTCAACCCTTCTCCAAGCTTTCTTCACCTATCATTCATCAACCAAACACATCAAAGCCATGCTCAAAATCATGAGATATTCATTCTTTCACAATATGCAACAAATATAGCATAAAACCTCATGAAATGGCATGAATTCATATATGGTTGATTCAATCAAGGGTAACATGAAAATCTACTCAATTAGCTTGCTTGTAGCTCAAGAAAGTGCATAATTCTAATGAAAACAAAAGAAAAAGACTAGTTAAAATAGGCTAGGATGACTTGTCATCAATACACCTCCCTGCAATTCCTTAAGAGATGACCCGAGGTTTAAATACTTCGGTTATCAATTTTATTAGGGGTTTGTTACTTGTGACAACTGATGTGTGGAAAGCGATCCAACACAAAACTCACCGGCAAGTGTACCGGGTCGCATCAAGTAATAATAACTCACGTGAGTGAGGTCGATCCCACAGGGATTGAAGGATTGAGCAATTTTAGTTTAGTGGACGATTTAGTCAAGCGAACAAGAGTTGATTTGAGTGATTTGTATCCAACAGAAATTAAATTGCATGAAATATAAAGGGAGAGGGAAGAATTGCAGTAAATTAAAGAGCAAAGAAAGTAAAGAAGTTGAATCCTAAAATGCAAGTAATATAAATTGCAGAAACTTAGATTGCAAGAAATGTAAATGACTGAAACTTAAAGTACAAGAAATGTAAATTGCTTGAATTATAAAAGAAATTAGGAATTGGGATTGCAGAAATTAAACAGAGAAAAGTAAATTGCATTAATCAGACAAATAGAAGATGACTTGAATTGAAGTAGATCTCAAACAGAAAATGTAAATTGGCTTGAAGAAGCACCCAACAAATAAACAGAAAGAAAAATGCAGGATCTCAGGGGTCAAGAGACTAGAAAACTAAGTCTAGATCTCACTACCTTCCTTGATCCAATTCAAAGATCAATTGCAAGAGAATTAAAGATCAAACAGTAGAGAAACTTGAATTTAAATCACTAAATCTGAATTATGCAAAAAAAGAAACAAAGAAATCTCAATGTGAGATTGAGACAGAATTTCCTCAATTCTCAACACCCAAGACTCAGTAAAGCTTTACAGAAAAGAAAACAAGAAAACTAAATAGGAAGAGAATTCAATTCTCCTCCCAGATCCAGAATAAAAGCTCTCCAAATTACAATTCCAAATTCTAACAGAAGTGAAAAATTCAAAAGTAAAAGTTCTCCTTTCCTAAATCAAACTAACTTCTATTTATACACTTTTTTCTAATGGTCTTGGAGCCTTGAATTTGGGCCTTGGCCTTGATGGAATTGGATTGAAGATGGCCTCAGTTGGTTGCTCTTGGACTTGAGAAGAAATCCGTTTGCAATTTTGACTTTGGAGCCTTTAAGTTTGAGTCAAAGTTTGAGGCAAACTTTAACTCAAACGTTGGATTGCTGAAATTATGTAGAACGGGATTTATCTGTCACTCACGTTTGAGTTCACGTTTGAGGTCAAACGTGAACTCAAACGTGCTCCCTCCAAGAACACCTTGGCGCCAACGTTTGCCTCCAAGTTTGAGGCAAACGTTGGCGCAAACGTTGGCCTCCCCTGGGTATATATGTTGCACCAACGTTTGCACTTAAGTTTGAGACAAACTTGGGCGCAAACGTTGGCCTCACCTGGTATATATATTGCACCAACGTTTGACTTTAAGTTTGAGGCAAACGTTGGCACAAACTTGAACTCTTCCCAGGGTGGTTTTGCTGTCTTCTACCATTCCCTTTCTTCAACCTTCCTCCAAGCCTTTTGGTCACCAGTCATCAATCAACAAATGCATCAAAGCTATGCTAAAATCATGAGACTTCTTATCATCCTTGATATATAAGCAATTATAGCACAAAACCTCATGAAAATGCATCAATTTACTCATGGTTGATTAAATTCAAATACATATGAATTTCTACCCAAATGGCTTAGTTGTTACTCAAGAAAGTGTATAAAACCTATTAAAAACAAAGAAAAAGAGTAGTAAAACTAGGCTAAGATACCTTGGTATCACAACACCAAACTTAAATCTTGCTTGTCCCCAAGCAAGCATCAAACATAAGAGAGAATGACATGAAGCAGAGAGGTGTGCATATCCTTATTGAGCATATAGTTGAATTTAGTCCATGGGGTTTATATGCAGACAATGGTGGTTCATTTATTGCTTGCTGTTACATAAGAGATGTTTCCTCAAAGGTTTACTAAGTTTGCTGCTATAAGGCTTTACTTTGGCTTGTTCCCTTGCTAACTTTTCCTTCTTTGTTTTGCTTAGAGAGCTTATTGTTCTTTGAAGGCTTGGTGGCAAATGTTGCAGCAGCCTTTGGCTTTATTTTGCTCAACATTCCTTTACCACAGACACATGGCTCACCCTTTTCTTCCTAGGATCATTGATGCCCAGCATCTCTTTGAATAACTAAGTGTTTTGTAGCTAGGTTGCTCTTTATTGTGGACTTTTAGTTGGCCATCCCAAATCAGTGATCTAAGTGGCCAAGTTTTGAAATACTCCTCAGAACTTACTTGTCCAAGCATATCCTAATACAAAAACACCACAGGCATATGTCCTAGGGTCCAAGCTATTGGTGCCTAGCCTTATTGCTTATTTTCTTTGCCATTTTTTGGCTTTTTCTCTTTCTTTTTCTTTCTATTTTATTTCATTCTCAAGGGATCTTAAATGGTACAAGCCTTTATAACAACAAACCAGTTCACACTTCAAGGAACATATCATTATGCAGCATTTATTTGATGAACCATGCATTAAATCAACAAAATACCACCACTAACTTTTATTCTAACTTTTGCAACATTGGATATTTACTTCCTGATTCAAACATTTCTCTTTTATTGAATTAAAAAGGCATAGGGGATAAAGCATGCATTTAGTTAGGTGAAAGTGAATTAACACAAGAACACACTTAGGCTAGCCTATTTATTGCAAAGTTAAACAGACAGGATGTAAAAACTATTAAAATAAAATGACTATCAACTAAACAAGCATGCTCTTTCTTTATTGAATGTGATAAGCAAAGAGCAATTCCATCTTTCAACCAAATAAACACTTTAGTAAGACATATAGGAATTTCCAAATTAAAGTATTTCAAAGCAGCAAGGATTAAGTATCAATACAACCTGTTGGGAATGTCTTCTCAGCTCTTTTTCTGTCATCATTATCTCTCCTTGTTGCATTTCTTTTGGACAATGATGCAGGTTCCCTCCACCGATTGAATGTTTTCCTGCATAGTTCTCAAAAGTGGCTTGCTTCTCAAGCCCTTAAGTATATGGTTAATATGCATGAATTTAGGATGGCTTTCAAACTTATTTTGGTGTGGGACATTCAGACTTAATTTCTTGCCAATGACTCTGATGCAACAGGTTAACCGTATGTGAAATCCTTTTGTCTTTGCTAAAGGTAATAAAAACTAGAAAAACTAAAAAGTAAACAATTGGTTAATTGGTTTATCTGATTGCTTAGAGCTAGCAGCCATGTATGCAGAAGGTGAGAATGTGTTTTTAAATGAGATTTTGGTGGAATACCAAACTTAGAATCCTTCATTCTCCCTTAATTTATTTTGGTGTGCAACACCAAACTTAGCTCCTTGCAATATAGATAAGTCTAATTAACCCTTTTATTGAAATAACTATGAAAAGTTAACTACCTCAGGTTGGGTTGCCTCTCAACAAGCGCTTCTTTAGTGTCATTAGCTTGACATCTTATCCTTTGATCATGGGGTTGAAAATCATAGTGCCTCAGCTTTTCTCCTCTTACTGTGAACTTCCTTCCGGTCTCTTCTTTGATGAACTCTAGGTGTTCAAGTGAAAGGATCCGGTTCACAGTATAGCACTCAGATAATTATGGAGACACCTTCATTGGTTGGGTGTTTAACATCACTTTATCCCCTGGTGAGAAGCCTTCAGTGGGGATTTTCTTGTTTCTCCACCCTTTTGGCCTCTTCTTCTTTTCTTCTTTCTCAGGAGATAATTCATGCCTTGGTGGTTCTTTATTTGGAGTGTTGAGGTTTTCATCTGGGGGTTTTGGATCTAGTTCCTCCTTGATTTCTTTGGTCTATTGCACCATCTCTACTTCTTTCAAGTATGGATTTGGAAGTCTTGGAGTTAACTCATTGAATGCTTCTTTCAAGCTTTGATCCCTGGCTTTATCCTCCATACAATCTTCTTCTTGAGTGGGCTCATGCAGGGTTTTAAAAACATGGAATGCTAGGTGCTCATCATGCACTCTCAGCAATAATTTTCCTTTTTCAACATCTATCAATGCTCTGCCCGTAGCCAGGAAAGGCCTCCCTAGAATGATGGAAGTGTTAGGGTCCTCCTCCATATCCAAGATGACAAAATCAGCTGGGAGAAGGAATTTCCCCACTTTTCCCAGTACATTCTCTACAACTCCAAATGCTTGCTGGATGGATTTGTCAGCCATTTGAAGGAGTATTCGTGTGGATTTCAGCTCACAAATTCGGAGTTTCCTCATTAGAGACAAAGGCATCAAGTTTATGCTTGCACCATGGTCACAGAATGACTTCTCAATTGTTATGTCTCCTATGGTGCAAGGTATATAAAAACTCCCAGGATCATCTTTTTTCTCTGGCAACTCTCTTTGGAGAATAGCACTACATTCTATTGTCATTTCAACAATCTGTCCTTCCTTCAAGGGTCTTTTCTTTGTTAGCACTTCTTTCATAAATTTGGCATATAATGGCATCTGTTCAAGTGCTTCTAAGAAAGGAATATTGATGCTGAGTGTCTTGAATATGTCCAGGAACTTTGAGTATTGCTTATCGTCGTTTTCTTTTTTGAACCTCTGAGGGTACAGAAGTTTGGGGACATCTGGCTTCACCCCTTCCTTCTTCTCTTGTAGCAGTGTTTCAAGGATGTTCTTATCTCTCTTTGAGCTTTTTGCATTCTTGGTCTTTCTCTCCTCTTCACTTCTCTTCTGTCTCTTCTTGTGGAACTTCTCTATTGTGTTCTTCTTGATTGATGGCTTTCTTCTCACTTTCCACTATGATTGCTTTGCACTCCTCCCACTTTGTAGCTTTTTCTTTGTCCCTTGGGTGGTCTTGAGTGGCACTAGGGGATGCATTTGATTGCTTCTCACCCATCTCTGCAATTCGTTTAGCCATTTGTTCCATATGCCTCTCAAGATTTCTGATTGAAGCTTCTTGGTTTTTGATTGAAGCCTCTTGGTTTTTACTTGTTATGGATTGATCCTTCTGTGCCGCTTCCTGATCTTGTCTTGCCATCTCTTGATTTTTCATGAGTTTCTCCATCATTATCTCTAGACTAGAGATTCTTTGGGAGTCTGGATTTGGTTGTGGTTGTGTAAAGTGAGATGGTTGTTGCTGGAAGTTGTTTGAACTATTTGCAGGGTTATTTTGTGGGTGAAATGTGGATGTGGAAGGTGGATGATGATTGTTTTGGTTAGTGACTGAATTATTGGGTGGTTAATAGCTAGAATTTGGGTGGTTGTTTTGGGGTTTTCTGTATGGATTGTGGTTAGTATTTTGCTGGTTGTTGTTGTTTGTATTTTTCCAATTGTTTTGGGTTGAGTTCCTTTGCCATGGCTGTTGAGTCTGAGTGTGATTGTCTCCCCATTTGAGGTTGGGGTGATTCTTCCAGGAGGGGTTGTAAGTGTCACCATAAACTTCACTTGATCAAGAACCTTGGTTGTGCCCATATTAAATTTGCTCTTGCTGTTGATCCTCTTGATTTTCTTCATTCTGCCCCCAAGGAGTTGATGGTTGGCTTGTATTTACTGCTGCAACTTGGAGGCTATCAATCTTTTTAGCCATCTGCTCAAATTGTTGTTGAATCTGCTGCTGCATTATCTTGTTTTGAGCTAGGATGGTGTCCACTCCTTCCAATTCTAGTACTCCTTTTCTTTGTGATGGTTGGCATTGTCTCTGATGAGCAAAGAAGTATTGATTGTTTGCCACCATATCAATGAAATTTTGGGCCTCCTCTGCAGTTTTCATGAGTTGCAAAGAGCCTCTAACTGAGTGATCCAGAGTCTCTTGAGATTTCAATGTTAGTCCTTCATAGAAGTTTTGGAGTTTATCCCATTCATTAAACATTTTTGGTGGGCACTTCCTGATTAAAGCTTTGTATCTCTCCCATGCCTCATAGAGGGATTCTGCATCCATTTGTGTGAAGGTTTGTACCTCTGTCTTGAGCCTGATGATCCTTTGAGGGGGTAGAATTTGGCTAGGAATTTGCTCACTAGATCTTCCCAATTGTTGATGCTCTCTCTTGGAAATGTCTCCAACCACTGAGTAGCTTTGTCTCTAAGGGAGAATGGAAATAGCAACAGCTTGTAGATATCAGGATGCACACCATTAGTTTTGACAGTGTTACAAATCCTCAGAAAAGTGGATAAGTGTTGGTTTGGATCTTCAAGTGGCCCTCCTCCATAGGAACAATTGTTTTGGACCAAGGTGATGAGCTGTGGCTATAGTTCAAAGTTGTTTGCATTGACATTTGGGGTAAAGATGCTACTCCCACAATGTCTAGGATTTGCAAACGTGTAGGAAGCCAAGACTCTCCTCTGGGGTTGACCATTGTTGTTGGCAACTCCCACTGGTGGATTTGTTGGATTTTCATCCATTTCTTGGTTCTCTTCTCAACCTCCAAAGTGTTTCAGGATCAAAAGATGTAGATTCATCACTTCTTCCTCCTGACATAAACACAGAACCAGGAACCAGAATTAAACACTCTATTGCTAGAGTGAAGTTAGTGTTAGCTTAAGCAAAAATTCAAACAGTTAGTATGCTTAGTAAAAAGAAAAAGAAAAAGTGCTTAATCTAGACCACCACCTTACTTAATCATTGTCAATCTAATCAATCCCCGGCAACGGCACCAAAAATTTGATGTGTGGAAAGCGATCCAACATAAAACTCACCGGCAAGTGTACCGGGTCACATCAAGTAATAATAACTCACGTGAGTGAGGTCGATCCCACAGGGATTGAAGGATTGAGCAATTTTAGTTTAATGGGCGATTTAGTCAAGCGAACAAGAGTTGATTTGAGTGATTTGTATCCAACAGAAATTAAATTGCATGAAATGTAAAGGGAGAGGGAAGAATTGCAGTAAATTAAAGAGCAAAGAAAGTAAAGAAGCTGAATCCTAAAATGCAAGTAATATAAATTGCAAAAACTTAGATTGCAAGAAATGTAAATGACTGAAACTTAAAGTGTAAGAAATATAAATTGCTTGAATTATAAAATGAATTGGGAATTGGGATTGCAGAAATTAAACAGGGAAAAGTAAATTGCATTAATCAGACAAGTAGAAGATGACTTGAATTGAAGTAGATCTCAAACAGAAAATGTAAATTGGCTTGAAGAAGCACCCAGTGAATAAACAGAAAGAAAAAAGCAGGATCTCAGGGGTCAAGAGACTAGAAAACCAAGTCTAGATCTCACTACCTTCCTTGATCCAATTCAAAGATCAATTGCAAGAGAATTAAAGATCAAACAGTAGAGAAACTTGAATTTAAATTACTAAATCTGAATTATGCAAAAAAAGAAACAAAGAGATCTCAAGGTGAGATTGAGACAGAATTTCCTCAATTCTCAACACCCAAGACTCAGTAAAGCTTTGCAAAAAAGAAAACAAGATAACTAAAGAGGAAGAGAATTTAATTCTCCTCCCAGATCCAGAATAAAAGCTCTCCAAATTACAATTCCAAATTCTAACAGAAGTGAAAAATTCAAACGTAAAAGTTCTCCTCTCCTAAATCAAACTAACTTCTATTTATACACTTTCTTCTAATGGTCTTGGAACCTTGAATTTAGGCCTTGGCCTTGATGGAATTGGATTGAAGATGGCCTCAGTTGGTTGCTCTTGGACTTGAGAAGAAATCCGTTTGCAATTTGGACTTTGGAGCCTTTAAGTTTGAGTCAAAATTTGAGGCAAACTTTAACTCAAACGTTGGATTGCTGAAATTATGCAGAACGGGATTTATCTGTCACTCACGTTTGAGTTCACGTTTGAGGTCAAACGTGAACTCAAGCGTACTCCCTCCAAGAACACTTTGGCACCAACGTTTGCCTCCAAGTTTGAGGCAAACGTTGGTGCAAACGTTGGCCTCCCCTAGGTATATATGTTGCACCAACGTTTGCGCTTAAGTTTGAGGCAAACTTGGGCGCAAACGTTGGCCTCCCCTGGCATATATTTTGCACCAATGTTTGCGCTTAAGTTTGAGGCAAACTTGGGCACAAACGTTGGCCTCCCCTAGTATATATGTTGCACCAATGTTTGCGCTTAAGTTTGCGGCAAACTTGGGCGCAAACGTTGGCCTCCTCCAGGGTTTGTTGTTGCACCAACGTTTGACCTCAAGTTTGAGGCAAACGTTTGTGCAAACTTGGGATTTTCCAGGGTATAATTTTGAACCAACGTTTGACCTCAAGTTTGAGGCAAACGTTGGTGCAAACGTTGGCTTCTCTAGGGTTTGTTCTTAAGCCAACGTTTGACCTCAAGTTTGAGGTAAACGTTGGCACAAACTTGAACTCTTCCCAGGGTGGTTTTGCTGTCTTCTTCCATCCCTTTTCTTCAACCTTCTTCCAAGACTTTTGGTCACCTGTCATCAATCAACAAATGCATCAAAACTATGCTAAAATCATGAGACTTCTTATCATCCTTGATATATAAGCAATTATAGCACAAAACCTCATGAAAATGCATCAATTTATTCATGGTTGATTGAATTCAAATACATATGAATTTCTACCCAAATGGCTTACTTGTTACTCAAGAAAGTGTATAAAACCTATTAAAAACAAAGAAAAAGACTAGTAAAACTAGGCTAAGATGCCTTGGCATCAACAACCAAAACTTTTGTACGAAAGGACTCTCTATTGGTTTAGAAATTATACTTACAACGAGACTTTATCTGTAAAATTCTTTATTGGCAGAAAGTCTGTCCGTTCAACCGACTCTTGACATCTCTGCTACCTGATAAGAAAATAAAAACACAAGGATAGATAAAGGGTTTTTCCTACTAGACCTCTAAGATACCTGTTCTTAGCAACCTAGGTCACCGAAAAGGATTCCCTACTAGACCTTCAAAGAACCTGTCCTTGACAACCTAGATCAGAGGGACGAAAACTGAAAGAAACCACCACGCAGATCACCTTAGTGTTGGATCCTTCAATCTTTCTCATGCAACAAGCAAAGCAAATCACTCACCTCACTTCTCACATAATAAACGTGCTTAAAAGCAACTGAAAATTTATTCATCAAAGTTATGTAAATTGTCTCACCAAAAGGTGTTTAAATAGACCTCAAACAAACTAGATAAAAGATAAGATAAGATAACTAATTTAAATCAGATTTGATCTTATTGGATAAGATCATATTTGATCTAAATTTTAAAATCCTAAAGATATGATAACTAATTTAAATCAGATTTGATCTTATTAGATTAGATCATATTTGATTTAAATTTAAAAATCCCTAAATACTACTAAGCATAGCAGATAAAACAAGTCTTCTAACAACTTTTGACCACATAACAAACTAAAACAAAAGTCTAGAATTTTTGAAATTTAAAGATAAATTATGCCTTCCACTGAATACGGAAAGCATTATTGGGCTTCTTGCTGTCCTGACTTAACCCAATGGGCCTTATGAATTGTTGCCCTTTCAGCACTACTATTTTTGAGACGGACTCTTGGTCTTCTAGATGTCCAAGACTGGCATGGCACAATTCTTCTAGAATTCAGATCCTTGAATATGATAAGATTATCATTCCGTCCCTTAGCTCTAAGATGACGAAAATGTCCTCCTGACCACATATCATTCTCTCCCTCTTCAAAAAGATTCGTACTCGAATCTTGCATGAGATGCTCTTCGTCCCTCCAAGGAATCCAAACCCAATCTCCAGGTTTAAATACCATGGTTTAATGACTCTTCTCTACCCACTGAATTGTGGCTCTGTCCTTCATGTGTGCAAGTTCAATCTTTCCAACCATAGTTTCACCATCTTGTTCAAAGTGTGCAATTTGTCTTCCTTTCTTTTCATCCATATTAATGCCTCCATAGTTGATCAGTGAATCTACAAAGCCTGGGAAAGTTGATATAAAAATACTAGGAATTTCATGGTTAGATGTATGAGAAACTGTCTCCTCATGATTTTCTTCATCTTCTCCCAACTGCAAATTGGACTCTTTTCGTACCGTCTTCTGGATCTTCCTAATTCAGTCCACCATATACGGGCATCATCAGAAAAATTGGCTTGTACTAGTCGAACCTTCTTTTCCTCTGAAAGGATGCAAGTTGCAAAAAACGATTCTACCTTTCTTTCCCATTCGAAATAAGCTTCAGGGTTGTTCCTCCCTTTAAATGCAGGGATTTTCAACCGAAAACCCTTTTTCACATATGAGATTCCGTCATCATCACTTTCGTACTAATAAACCCATATTTTATGATGTATTTTGTGCTTAATTTGAGTGATTTATTCAATCCTTCACCCACTTATTCATATTAATTGCATGGTTTTACTTTCCCTTCCTTATTATGTGATGTATATGAGAAACATGTTTCCTATGCTTTTAAATTAATTATTTTAATCACCTTTAATTCCATTCGATGCCGTGATTAGTGTGTTGAGTAGTTTTCAGATCTTCTAAGGTAGGAATGAATTAAAGGATGGAAAGGAAACATACAAAAATGGAAGGAAAGCACAAAACAGAGCTTCTGAAGAAACTGGCATCCACGTGATCGCATGGGCAACGCGGACGCATGCCAAGCGCAAAGAAGCAGCGACGCGGCCGCATGACTGACGCGACCGTGCGCCTTAAGAAGAACGCACATGACGCGGTCGCATGATTGGCGCGACCGCGTGGCAACAAAAGCTCCGAATGACGCGACCGCGTGACCCACGCGGACGCGTGACAGAGGCCACACACCAAAAATTGCAAAAAACGCTCCCAGCGATTTCTGAAGCCCTTTTTGGCCCAAATCCAAGTCCAGAAGGCATAGACCAGAGGTTATGAAGTGAGGGAATGCATCCATTCATGGGGAGCTCGCCAATTTTCACTTTCCATGAATTAGAATTAGTTTTTGAGAGAGGCTCTCTCCTCTCTCTCTTTAGGATTAGGATTTAGAATTAGGATTTATATTCACTTTCAGGATTATCTCTTTTGATCAGGTTCAATTTTCCTTTTATTTACTTTTGCAAGCTACTTTATGAATCCTTTCATGTTACAGATCGGTCTTTTATTAATGTTATTTGAGGTATTTCAGTTTAATATTGATTTCTCTTATTTATGCTATTGTTGCTTTTACTCTGAAGACATCTTTATTCCAAGTAGATTTATTTTTCTCCTTTTGGTCTTGGTTAAGAAATCAGTAACTCAGGAGTTATCAAACTCAACGTGATTGATAATTGTTATCTTTGTTAATTGAATTGAACTTCCATCAATCTTTTCTTAGGGAATAAATAGGATTCGAAGATCAAATCAATTAATCCCTTGACCTTCCTTTATCTTAGTAAAGGTTAACGAAGTGAAATTAAGATTCAATTATTATCATCATTGATAAGGATAGCCAGGATAGGACCTCTAATTTCTCATACCTTGCCAAAAGTTTGCTTTACAGTATTTATTTATTTTAATTGCCATTTAATTTATTTGTCATTAAATTACTCGTTCCTCATTCTTGAAACCCCAAATTTATAATTTCCTTAACCAATAATAAGAACATACTTTCCTGCAGTTCCTTGAGAAGACGACCCGAGGTTTAAATACTCGGTTATCAATTTTAAGGTGTTTGTTACTTGTGACAACCAAAACGTTTGTACGAAGGGATTTCTGTCGGTTTAGAGACTATATCTACAACGCGAATGTTTTTATGAAATTCTTTACTGGCAAAAATTCCAACGTCAAAATGGCGCCGTTGCCGGGGAACTGCTAACGTGTGCCTTATTATTGGTTATTCTAAATATTTTTCTTTTGCTTGTTTATTTATTTTTGTTTCTCCTTTTTATTTTTTATTTGCTACCATGAATTCTCACCCCTTTCGCTTTGAGTTTGGGTCTAACTTTGTTGAAGGAAATAGAAGTTACATCAGGAATATGCATCAAGGTCAGACCAATCAACGATGGATGGAGCCAAGAGGATCTAATCAACCCTTCAGGCAACAACACCCTCCAAGATATCATGGACAACGACCATTCTACACTGCATACCCAGCCGATAGATATGGTGGACAACCTTGTAACTACCAACAAGCCCCACCCCGTGCCTATAGACCATCCTCTCAACATAACCTCGAACCACCACACTCACAAGCTTCTCTTCACCATTCGCCACCGTATGATCCTTTCCTACCCCAGTTCCAATCCAATCACCCCCAAGCATCACCACTTCCCTATGTATCATGTCCAAATCCATCACCCCGAGAATCAGAGGTTCGCCTTAAGGCAACAGTAAATAAACTTCAAACAACCATTCGACAACTGGAGCAAGCAGTAATTCAATTAGCTTCTAGATGCGCGAACATTCAAGGACCGACCACAGCCCCATGTGGACAATCTAATAAAGAGCGTAGCATGAAGGAGACATTAGAAACTCCAGTGGACAAGACAGAGCATGAACTCATACTAGAACAAGTAGAAGAAGCTGTCATTGTACAAGAAGAAGAGTTGGTTAAAGATCTAGAAGACGCTAAACCTCCATGGGAATCCAGAGTTGAGGAGAACTCCGTCAAGGACATTACAGTTGATGCTAAGGAGGATATTGCACAATCCCCAAGGCAAGTCGTTTATGAAGAACTAGACGGAATAACCCAGGACACAAATTCCCTTGATGATGATAGTCACAAGTCAAGCTCTCTTAGTAATGAACTTGCGGAGATCGAAGAACCTTCCCCAAATGAATACGAAGATAATGCAGAGGTAGATTTCTCTCAACCTCCGATCTATGACTCGAGTGATGAGGAAGACATAGAAGACTTTGACCAGGATACAGATGCATTTGAAGAATCTTGCAAAGAAGTGGAGGAATTCACAGAAGAGCACAAGGGAGTAGAACTTACAGAACCACCAGAAACACCTACCCCAAAGCCATTACCGCCTAATACAAGCTTCAAGTGGGTACAATCCTTAACCTTTAACTTTACTTATTCACTTGAATATGGTTTACTTGAAACAGATGGCCAGCTTAGAGCCCTCTGCGGCTTTAAGAGTAAGAGGAAAATGGCTCGTACTCAGAGCTGGTGTACAAGGTTCAATAAGGTTCCACACTTCAAATCGAATTGCACGGATTAGTATCATGCTCAATTGAATGGATCTCGGAAAACGTTTGGTCACTATGGTGAGAATCTACTTTCTAAACCGCCCGAATGGAAAAATATAGATCAAAACGAAGGCGGATTTAGAACCAAAGTTTGGGATCCTGGAAAATATTTTGATATTCATCACCCCGGGAGACTGAAAATCTGTTTGAAGCTGCTCAGAAGTTTCACATGCCTAGTTTGGCACCCCGGAGGCTGCTGGCATTCCAAACATTGGTGGAGATTTCTGGATGAATTTAAACACAAGCCACCATAACAGGAAGATCATCTAAGGTCCAACTTAAGGACTTTAACTAAAAGTGCTAGGTGGGAGACAACCCACCATGGTATGATCGTTCCTTTTGCAATTTTAATTTTATTTAGTTTTGTTTGTTTTTGAATTTTATTTTTATTGAACCTGGAATCATGCATAGCATTCACATTAAGCATTCCATTCTGCATACTGCATTCTGCATTCTACAAAAAAAAAAGGGTGCGCAACGCGACCGCATGTTCCATGCGATCGCGTCAAATGGCGAACTACACTTCCCACGCGACCGCGTCATCCACGTGGTCGCGTGACCTGGAAATCGACGTAAGGATCCAACGTCCACAAAGTTGGGCTGGAATCGTGCGGCCATTGTGCGTCTAGCACAAAATGGCCCACGCGATCGCATGCCCCATGAGATCGCGTCACTTGCACACAATCAATCCCACGCGACCGCGTGAGCGACGCGACCGCGTCGCATGGATTGCACGAACACCCCCAAGGAGACAGAGAGTTGCGCTAAAACGACACTGGATTCATGCGTTTAGCACAAATTCCAGCGACGCGATCGCATGCCCCACGCGACGACACCACCCTAACTCTTCTTCTCCCTCTCTTCTCCCCCAACCCTCAACCACCACCACCCAGCCACCACCACGCCACCACCCAGACGCCGCCGCCACCTACCCCCCTTCCTCCTTCCCCCTTCTTTCTTCTTCTTTCTTCTTTCTTTCTCCTCCTCCACCACTGCTCACCACCGCACCACCACCCACCGCCACCAGCCACTGTGCTCAGCACCGGACGCCACCATCATCACCACCCCCAGCCACCTTTCTGTCTATTCTCATTATTCGGCCTTCCAGGTTCCGCAACACGCAATCTCTTTTACTCGTTCGTAGTTTATTCTTATTTTTCCATTTATGTTCATGTTTAGGCTAGTTAGATATGCATGTTGTAGTGGATTTTAGGTTGTTAGGTAGCCTAGGTTGTGGTTAGTGGATTTCGGTCTATTTATTTGCACTGTTCTTGTTTCTGTTTTATCAAATTTGCAAATCTGCTGTTGCTGTGATCTTGTTCATATGCTGTATTTCTTGTATATTGCTGCTCTTTACACTGAATTTTCATGTTTATATTCATTATATGTAACTACAGTTTGATTTTTAATTCGTATGAACTGTTTGATTGCTGTTTATTTTCTGGAAAAATCTAATTTTAGCCGGAATGCTGCCCAAATTGTTATAAATCTTTTTGACTTTCATTCATGTTTTGATTTTAGAATCTTGAACTCTGTTTTCCTCTGCTTTAACCAAACCATTCATGAATGCCAGGGCATGCATTCTTATCCTCTTTGATTTCCTGGTTCCTAAACTGCAATTTTGATGTTTGATTCCTATTTTTGCTTTCTTTATCTCTATTTGAATCATCATCAAACTGTTTTACTTGTTTGAATATGAGTTATCTATAGCTTCTACCTGTGATTACTTGTTACTTGGACTATTTTCATTATGCCTCTTACTTTAACCCATTTTTCACTAACTCACTAATTTTAACTCTAACCAACCTAACCTTTTCAAAACTTCTTTTTTTGCTTATCTTTCACTTTCTTTTAACATTCTAACCAAGGCATGATGTTAATTTTTCTATTTAACTTGCATTCAATTATATTTTGGATTGGGATTTCTTCTTTTCAGACTTTTCACTCCTATACAATCCCAAATGCACATTTTACTTCACTCGTATTCATTATCCTATTGCTCCTTTGCCACTTTGTGTTTTCTTTGATTATTTGCCTATTTGCTTTCCTATTTTTATTATATCCTGGTTTTCTGTTTTCAGGATGTCAGATTCCCAGAGAAAGGGAAAAGGCAAGGCCACTATTGGCAAAAGGAAAAGAGGAGAAGCCTCCGTGTCTATCATCGACCTCATGCATGATGCCTCCTTGCGGGAGAAAAGCTTTACCCCGCAGGAAAAGGCCGACCAGCTACTTCCCGCCAATGACTCAATAAAGTTTGCAAACCGATACTGTGAGCTGAAGTATCCGGTGTTTACAAACTCCAGGAACCTATACCTGGAGCGGACTTTGAAGATCCCAGAAGAACTCCAGCAATACACCTCTGATCAGATCAAACAAAGAGGCTGGTTCTTTCTAGAGAGACCTCTAACTGAGGTTAATGCATCTTGGGTTAGGGAATTCTACTGTAACTACTTCAAAACTTCCCTAGATGCAGTGAACCTCAGAGGGAAGCAGATTCTGGTTACTGAGGAGGTAATAGAAGAGGTTCTTAAACTTCTGCCTATGACTGATCAGACAGATGGCTATCAGAAAGCTGAGGAGGATATGCGCTTTATGCGTTTTGACTGGGATACAGTCAAGGCGAGGATCGCCCTTGACCTGTCAGTTCCTTGGATCATGGGTCAGAACACCACCATGCCCAAGGGGATCAAGCGGATTTACCTGAACGATGAGGCTCAGCTATGGCATCAGATATTCAGTAACTACATTATGCCGAGTACTCACGAGACTAAGATACCAGCCGCTATGATCACCCTCCTTTGGTGTGTGATGGAGGGTAAGGACCTATACCTGCTGATAAACCCATATTTTATGATATATTTTGTGCTTAATTTGAGTGATTTATTCAATCCTTCATCCACTTATTCATGTTAATTGCATGGTTTTACTTTCCCTTCCTTATTATGTGATGTATGTGAAAATCATGTTTCCTATGCTTTTAAATTAATTATTTTAATCACCTTTAATTCCATTCGATGCCGTGATTAGTGTGTTGAGTAGTTTTTAGATCTTCTAAGGTATGAATGACTTAAAGGATGGAAAAGAAACATACAAAAATGGAAGGAAAGTGCAAAATGGAGTTTTGAAGAAACTGGCATCCATGCGATCGCATGGACGACGTGATCGCATGCCAAGCGCAAAGAAGCAGCGACGCGGCCGTATGACTGACACGACCACGCACCTTAAGCAGAACGCACATGACGCGGTCACATGACTGACGCGACGGCGTGACAAGGAAAGCTCCGAATGACGCGACCGCGTGACCCACGCGGACGCGTGACAGAGGCCACGCACCAGAAATTGCAGAAGACGCTCCCAGCGAATTCTGAGGCCCTTTTTGGCCCAAATCCAAGTCCAGAAGGCATAGACCAGAGGTTATGAAGTGAGGGAATGTATCCATTCAGAGAGCTTGCCAATTTAGTTATTTCCCATGTTTTAGATCTAGTTTTGAGAGAGGTTCTCTCCTCTCTTTCTCTTAGGATTTAGGACTTCTCTTAGTTTTAGGAGTGACTCTCAATCCCAGGTTCTTTATTTTTATTTATTCTTCCAATTTAGTTGATGAACTCTTCATGTTAGATTATAATTTCCCTTATTAATGTTATTTGAGGTATTTCAATTCATGATTGCTTTCTTTAATTTATGTTATTGTTGCTTTACATCTGAAGGCATTTTTATTCCAGCAAATTTACTTTTTCCTCTTTTGGTCTTGGTTAAGAAAGCAGTAACTCAGGAGTTATCTTATCTCAACATAATTGATAACTGTTATCTTTGCTAATTGAACTGAGCTTCAATAATCCTACCTTTTTCTTAGGAAATAAATAGGATTCGAAGATCAAACTAATTAGTCCCTTGACTTTCCTTTACTTTAGTAAAGGTTGTTGGTGCACGAATTGTGAATCGCACTTTTCACAACTAGTACCACTAACCAGCAAGTGCACTGGGTCATCCAAGTAATACCTTACGTGAGTAAGGGTCGAATCCCACGGAGATTGTCGGTTTGAAGCAAGCTAAGGTTATCTTATTATTCTTAGTCAGGAGGCCAACAAGTGTTTTTCAACTTCAATTGTAAAGAGTAAAAAGGGCATAAATATAAATACTTATTGTGCAATGATAGGGAATATGTTGGGGTTTTGGAGATGCTTTGTCTTCTTTATTTCAGTTTTTCTCTTGTACTCCTCTTCACACACGCAAGGCTCCTTCCATGGAGAGCTATATGTAAGGTGTCACCGTTGTCAATGGCTACTTCCCGTCCTCTCAGTGAAAATGGTCCAAATGCTCTGTCACAGCACGGCTAATCATCTGTTGGTTCTCGATCATGTCGGAATAGAATCCCTAGATTCTTTTGCGTCTGTCACTACGCACAACAATCGCGAGTTTGAAGCTCGTCACAGCCATTCAATCCTTGAATCCTACTCGGAATACCACAGACAAGGTTTAGACTTTCCGGATTCTCATGAATGCCACCATCAATTCTAGCTTATACCACGAAGATTTTGATT
>NC_029794.2:90606291-90617530 GCF_000816755.2 Arachis ipaensis
TCTCTAAAAGTTGTTTAAATACTAAACTAGTAACCTAGGTTTATAGAAAATGAGTAGACTATGATAGATAGTGCAGAAATCCACTTCTAGGGCACACTTGGTGTGTGCTGGGGCTGAGACTAAAGCTTCTCACGTGCCTGGGCTGTTTTGGGCGTTCAACGCCAGGCTGTTACCTGTTTCTGGCGTTGAACTCCAACTTGTAACGTGTTTCTGGCGCTGGACGCCAGACTGCAACATGGAACTGGCGTTGAACGCCAGTTTACGTCGTCTATCCTTGAGCAAAGTATGGACTATTATATATTGATAGAAAGCCCTGGATGTCTACTTTCCAACGCAATTGGAAGCGCGTCAATTGGACTCCTGTAACTCCAGAAATTCCATTCCGAGTGCAGAGAGGTCAGGATCCAACAGCATCAGCAGTCCTTTTTCAGCCTGAATCAGATTTTTGCTCAGCTCCCTCAATTTCAGCCAGAAAATACCTGAAATTACAGAAAACACACAAACTCATAGTAAAGTCCAGAAATATGAATTTTTCCTAGAAACTAATAAAAATATACTAAGAACCAACTAAATCATACTAAAAACTAAGTAAAAACAATGCCAAAAAGCGTATAAATTATCCGCTCATCACAACACCAAACTTAAATTGTTCCTTGTCCCCAAGCAACTAAAAATAAAGTAGGATAAAAAGAAGAGAATATATAATGAATTCCAAAAACATCTATGAAGATCAGTCTTAATTAGATGAGTGGGGCTATTAGCTTTTTGCTTCTGAACAGTTTTGGCATCTCACTTTATCCTTTGAAGTTCAGAATGATTGATATCTATAGGAACTCAGAATTCAGATAGTGTTATTGATTCTCCTAGTTCAGTATGTTGATTCTTGAACACAGCTACTTTATGAGTCTTGGCCGTGGCCCTAAGCACTCTGTTTTCCAGTATTACCACTGGATACATACATGCCACAGACACATAACTGGGTGAACCTTTTTCAGATTGTGACTCAGCTTTGCTAAAGTCCCCAATTAGAGGTGTCCATGGTTCTTAAGCACACTCTGTTCTTTTGCTTTGGACCTCGACTTTAACCGCTCAGTCTCAAGTTTTCACTTGACACCTTCACGCCACAAGCACATGGTTAGGGACAGCTTGGTTTAGCCGCTAAGGCCAGGATTTTATTCCTTTAGGCCCTCCTATCCACTGATGCTCAAAGCCTTGGATTCTTTTTATTACCCTTGCCTTTTGGTTTTAAGGGCTATTGGCTTTTTGCTCTTGCCTTTTGGTTTAAAGAGCTTTTGGCTTTTTTTGCTTGCTTTTTCTTTTTCTTGCTCTCTTTTTTTTTCGCTTTTTTTTCTGCAAGCTTTGTTCTTCACTGCTTTTTCTTGCTTCAAGAATCATTTTTATGATTTTTCAGATTATCAAATAACATTTCTCTTTTTTCATCATTCTTTCAAGAGCCAACAATTTTAACATTCATAAGCAACAAATTCAAAAGACATATGCACTATTCAAGCATTCATTCAGAAAACGAAAAGTATTGCCACCACATCAAAATAATTAAACTATTTTAAAATTTGAAATTCATGTACTTCTTTTTCTTTTTCAGAAAACAATTTTCATTTAAGAAAGGTGATGGATTCATAGGACATTCATATCTTTAAGACATAGACACTTAGATACTAATGATCATATAGTAAAGACACAAACATAATTAAACATGAAGCATAGTAAACAGAAAACAGGAAAATAAGAACAAGGAGATTAAGGAATGGGTCCACCTTAATGATGGTGGCGTCGTCCTCTTCTTGAAGAACCAATGGTGCTCTTGAGCTCCTCTATGTCTCTTCCTTGCCTTTGTTGCTCTTTCCTCATAGCTCTTTGATCTGCAGTCAATTGCTCTACCACTGAATTATGGAAAAACAAAAGCAATGCTTTTACCACACTAAACTTAAAAGGTTTGCTCGTCCTCGAGCAAAAGAAGAAAGAAGTGGAGAAGATGGAGGAGATGGAAGTGTGTGAATGGGTGGGTTTGGGAGGGAAATGGTTTGAATTTGAATGGTGAGGTAGGTGGGGATCCTGTGGGATCCACAGATCCAGTGGGGTCAAGGATTTAGCATCCCTGCTCCAATTAGGCGTACAAAATGCCCTTACTGTGCAATCCTGGCGTTTAACGCCAGACTGCTGCCTGTTTATGGCGTTAAATGCCCAAATGTAGCCTGTTTCTGGCGTTTAACGCCAGACTGATGCTTGTTTCTGGCGTTAAACACCAGACAGATGCTTGTTTCTGGCGTTTAAATGCCAGAATGATCTTCCTCCAGGGTGTGCTATTTTTCATGCTGTTTTTCATTCTGTTTATGATTTTCCATTTGTTTTTGTGACTTCACATGATCATCAACCTAAAAAAAACATAAAATAGCAATGGAAAATAAATAGATATAATTAAATAACATTGGGTTGCCTCCCAACAAGCGCTTCTTTAATGTCAATAGCTTGACAGTGAGCTCTCATGGAGCCTCACAGATAATCAGAGCAAGGTTGGGACCTCCCAACACCAAACTTAGAGTTTGGTTGTGGCCTCCCAACACCAAACTTAGAGTTTGACTGTGGGGGCTTTAGTTGACTCTGCAGTGAGAAAAGCTTTTCATGCTTCCTCTCCATGGTTACAGAAGGAAAACCTTGTGTCTTATAGTTTGCAATGTCTTCAAACCACAGAGATTCTTGAATAGCAAACAATTGCTCATCCGGAAAGGTTTCATAGATCTCAGTAGGAGGGAGGGATGCTCCTGCTACTGGTTCTATCCGGGACAGGTGATCAGCTACTTGATTCTCTGTCCCTTTTTTGTCTCTTATTTCTATATCAAATTCTTACAGAAGCAACATCCATCTTATGAGCCTGGGCTTTGAATCCTGCTTTGTGAGTAGATATTTAAGAGCAGCATGGTCAGTGTACACAATCACTTTTGATCCTACTAAGTAGGATCTAAACTTGTCAATGGCATAAACCACTGCAAGTAATTCTTTTTCTGCGGTTGTGTAATTTTTCTGGGCATCATTTAAAACACTGCTAGCATAATAAATGACATGCAGAAGCTTGTTATGCCTCTATCCCAATACTGCACCAATGGTATGGTCACTGGCATCACACATTAGTTCGAATGGTAATGTCCAGTCTGGTGCAGAAATAACTGGTGCTGTGACCAGCTTAGCTTTCAGGGTGTCAAACGCCTGTAGACACTTTATGTCAAACACAAATGGCGTGTCAGCAGCTAGCAGATTGCTCAGAGGTTTTGTAATATTTGAAAAATTCTTTATAAACCTCCTATAGAATCCTGCATGCCCCAGAAAGCTTCTGATTGCCTTAACATTGGCAGGTGGTGGTAATTTTTCAATTACTTCAACTTTAGCTTGATCCACCTCTATTCCCTTGTTTGAAATTTTATGCCCAAGGACAATCCCTTCAGTCACCATAAAGTGACATTTTTCCCAGTTTAAAACTAGGTTGGTCTCTTGGCATCTTTTCAGAACAAGTGCTAAATGGTTAAGGCAGGAGCTGAATGAGTCTCCAAATACTGAAAAGTCATCCATGAAGACTTCCAGAAACTTCTCCACCATATCAGAGAAGATAGAGAGCATGCACCTCTGAAAGGTTGTAGGTGCATTACACAGACCAAAAGGCATCCTTCTGTAGGCAAACACTCCAGAAGGACATGTGAATGCTGTTTTCTATTGGTCCTGAGGATCTACTGCAATTTGGTTGTAACCAGAATAGCCATCCAAAAAGCAGTAATATTCATGACCTGCTAGTCTCTCTAGCATCTGGTCTATGAATGGTAAAGGAAAATGATCCTTCCTGGTGGCTGTATTGAGCCTTCTGTAGTCAATACACATACGCCACCCTGTAACTATTCTTGTAGGAACCAGTTCATTCTTTTCATTATGAACCACTATCATTCCTCCCTTCTTAGGGACAACATGGACAGGGCTCACCCAGGGGCTATCAGAAATAGGATAGATAATCCCAGCCTCTAGTAACTTAGTGACCTCTTTCTGCACCACCTCCTTCATGGCGGGATTTAGCCGCCTCTGTCGTTGAACCACTGGCTTAGCATCATCCTCCAACAGGATTTTGTGCATGCATCTGGCTGGGCTAATGCCCTTAAGATCACTTATGGACCACCCAAGAGCTGTCTTGTGTGTCCTTAGCACCTGAATTAGTGCTTTCTCTTCCTGTGGCCCTAAAGCAGAGCTTATGATTACAGGAAAATTGTCGCCTTCTCCCAGAAATGCATATTTCAGGGATGGTAGTAGTGGTTTGAGCTCGGGTTTGGGAGGTTTCTCCTCTTCTTGAGGAGTTTTCAGAGGTTCTTTTATTTCCTCTGGTTCCTCCAGATCAGGCTGAACATCTTTAAAAATGTCCTCTAGCTCTTATTCGAGGCTCTCAGTCATATGGACCTCTTCCACCAGGGAGTCCAAAGCGGGCAAATTGCTTATCCTGCTCCTCTTTGCGGAGTTTTTGAGGATAAGGCATCTTGGCTTTGTATTCCTCAACCTTAGTTGCTGCAGGTTTATTTCCTATAGAGGTAGGTTGAGAAGCCTTCTTGAGGGATTTATTATCAGCACTTGCAGGTGTCTGATCCCTCACTGGCATTTGAAAGCCAGGGTTGGAAGCTGGAGTGGCGTTAGACGCCAACTCCTCATCTGTTCCTGGCGTCTGAACGCCAGAACTGTGCTTCCTTTGGGCGTTCAACGCCAGTTCCTTGCTTGTTTCTGGCGTTGAGCGCCAGTCCTGAGCATGGTTTGGGCATTCAGCACCAGCCTTCCACACAATTTCTGGCGTTTTAGCGCCAGAATTATTTTTCCCTGGGCTCTTACTGTCCCCAGATGGAATTTAGGTAGTTTGCTCATTTCTTGGCTTCCTGCTGCCTTGAGGTGGGGTATTTAATGTTTTCCCACTTCTTAATTGAACTGCTTGGCATTCTTCTGTTATTTGTTTTGACAGCTGCTGCTTTGTTTGCTTTAATTGTTCTTCCATATTTATATTAGCCATCCTTGTCTCTTATAGTCTCTCCTTGAATNGAAGGGTCACTGCTTAAGTACAGATGCTGATTTCTGGCAACTGTATCAATGAGCTCTTGAGCTTCTTCAATTGTCTTTCTCTTGTGGATAGATCCACCAACTGAGTAGTCTAGAGACATCTGAGCTCTTTCTGCAAGCCCATAATAGAAGATGTCTAACTGAACCCACTCTGAAAACATTTCAGAGGGGCATTTTCTTAGCATCTCTCTGTATCTCTCCCAGGCATCATAAAGAGATTCATTATCTCCTTGTTTGAAGCCTTGGATGTCCAGCCTTAGTTGTGTCATCCGTTTTGGAGGAAAGTATTGATTCAGGAATTTCTCTGTCAGCTGTTTCCATGTCTTTATGCTAGCCTTAGGTTGGTTATTTAACCACCTATTAGCTTGGTCTTTTACAGCAAATGGAAACAGTAATAATCTGTAGACATCCTAATCCACTTCCTTATCATGTACTGTGTCAGCAATTTGTAAAAACTGTGCCAGAAACTCTGTAGGTTTTTCCTGTGGAAGACCGGAATACTGGCAGCTTTGCTGCACCATGATAATGAGTTGAAGATTTAACTCAAAGCTACTGACTCCAATGGAGGGTATGCAGATACTACTCCCATATGAAGCAGTAGAGGGGTTAGCATATGACCCCAGAGTCCTTCTGGACTGTTCATTTCCACTTAGATCCATGATGGAGAAAGGGAGATGATGTAAAATAAAAAAATTTATTTTTATTTATTTAATTATTATTTATTTCGAAAATAAAATAAATTAAAATAAAATAAATAAAAATGGGTGAAGATTTTCGAAAAATGGAGAGAGAAAAGAAAAAAAATGGTTAGGGAGTTTTGAAAAAGATATGATTTGAAAAAGATTTTAAATTTTGAAATAAAAATCTGAATTTTAAAAATAAATTTCGAAAATTTGTTTTAAAATAGAGAGAAAAGATATTTTTGAATTTAAAGAGGAAAGAGAAAAACAATAAGATAGCACAAGATTTAAAATTTTTAGATCTAATGCTCCTTGTTTTCGAAAATTTTGGAGGGAAAACACCAAGAAACACCAAACTTAAAAATTTTAAGATCAAGATACAAGGAAAACTCAAGAACACTTTGAAGACTCACAAGAACACAAGAACATGAAGAAAGAACGCCAAACTTAAAATTTTTAGAAAACCAAAATAAAATTTTCGAAAAACAAAGAAAAATCAACAAGAAAACACCAAACTTAAAGTTTGGCACAAGATTTGATAAAAAACTATTTTTGAAAAAGAAGATTTTGAAAAGAATATAAAAGATTCTGACCCAATTGCCAAGAACACAGACTAACGCTCTAGCCAACTGAGTTATAAATGTAACACTTGTTTTGAAGAAGTATTTTTAAATAACTAAGAATGAAAATATTATTTTTTTGAAAACTAATGTTTTGAAAAGGCATAAGAAAAACAAGAAAAACTAAAGATCAAACAAGAAAAAAATTTCAATTATAAAAATATAATTTTCGAAAAAAAATTTTTTTGAAAGAAAAAAATAAGGATTCTAAAATTTTAACCAAAAACAATATTAGAAGACTCTAAACCAAAAAGAAAAATTTTTCCTAATCTAAGCAACAAGATTCACCGTCAGTTGTTCAAACTCAAACAATCCCCGGCAACGGCGCCAAAAACTTGGTGCACGAATTGTGAATCACACTTTTCACAACTAGTACCACTAACCAGCAAGTGCACTGGGTCGTCCAAGAAATACCTTACGTGAGTAAGGGTCGAATCCCACGGAGATTGTTGGTTTGAAGCAAGCTATGGTTATCTTATTATTCTTAGCCAGGAGGCCAACAACAGTGTTTTTCAACTTCAATTATAAAGAGTCAAAAGGGCATAAATATAAATACTTATTGTGCAATGATGGGGAATATGTTGGGGTTTTGGAGATGCTTTGTCTTCTTTATTTCAGTTTTTCTCTTGTACTCCTCTTCACACACGCAAGGCTCCTTCCTTGGCAAGCTGTATGTAAGGTGTCACTGTTGTCAATGGCTACTTCCCGTCCTCTCAGTGAAAATGGTCCAAATGCTCTGTCACAGCACGGCTAATCATCTGTTGGTTCTCGATCATGTCGGAATAGAATCCATTGATTCTTTTGCGTCTGTCACTACGCCCAACAATCACGAGTTTGAAGCTCGTCACAGCCATTCAATCCTTGAATCCTACTCAGAATACCACAGACAAGGTTTAGACTTTCCGGATTCTCATGAATGCCGCCATCAATTCTAGCTTATACCACGAAGATTCTGATTAAGAAATCTAAGAGATACTCATTCAATCTGATGTAGAACGGAGGTGGTTGTCAGGCACATGTTCATGGATTGAGGAAGGTGATGAGTGTCACGGATCATCACCTTCTTCATAGTGAAGCGCGAATGAACATCTTAGATAGGAACAAGCGTGTTTGAATGGAAAACAGAGATAATTGCATTAATTCATCAAGACGCTGCAGAGCTCCTCACCCCCAACAATGGAGTTTAGAGACTCATGCCGTCAAAAAGTACAAAATTCAAATCTAAAAATGTCATGAGGTACAAAATAAATCTCTAAAAGTTGTTTAAATACTAAACTAGTAACCTAGGTTTACAGAAAATGAGTAGACTATGATAGATAGTGCAGAAATCCACTTCTGGGGCCCACTTGGTGTGTGCTGGGGCTGAGACTAAAGCTTCTCACGTGCCTGGGCTATTTCGGGTGTTCAACGCCAGGCTGTAACCTGTTTTTGGCGTTGAACTCCAACTTGTAACGTGTTTCTGGCGCTGGACGCTAGACTGCAACATGGAACTGGCGTTGAACACCAGTTTACGTCGTCTATGCTTGAGTAAAGTATGGACTATTATATATTGCTGGAAAGCCCTGGATGTCTACTTTCCAACGCAATTAGAAGCGCGTCAATTGGACTTCTGTAGCTCCAGAAATTCCATTCCGAGTGCAAAGAGGTCAGGATCTAACAGCATCAGCAGTCCTTTTTCAGCCTAAATCAGATTTTTGCTCAGCTCCCTCAATTTCAGCCAGAAAATACCTGAAATTACAGAAAAACACACAAACTCATAGTAAAGTCCAAAAATATGAATTTTTCCTAGAAACTAATAAAAATATACTAAAAACCAACTAAATCATACAAAAAACTAAGTAAAAACAATGCCAAAAAGCGTATAAATTATCCGCTCATCAGTTGACTAAGTGGAATTAAGATTCAACTTTCATTGTTGTTGATAAGAATAACTAAGCCTGGACTTCCAATTTCTCAAACCTTGTCAAAAGTTTGCTTTACAGTATTTATTTATTTTAATTGCTATTTAAATCATTTGTCATATTTGTTCCTCATTCTTAAAACCCCGAACTTACAATCTCCATAACCAATAATAAGAACATACTTCCCTGCAGTTCTTTGAGAAGACGACCCGAGGTTTAAATACTCGGTTATCAATTTAAAAGGGGTTTGTTACTTGTGACAACCAAAACGTTTGTATGAAAGGACTTTTGAAGGTTTAGAAACTATACTTGCAACGAGGATTATCCGCAAATTTCTAGACCACGCAAAAGTTCTCTCATCAAAATGGCGCCGTTGCCGGGGAACTGCTAACGTGTGCCTTATTATTGGTTATTGTACATAATTTTCCTTTACTTGTTTATTTATTTCTGTTTTTCCTTTTTAATTTTATTTGCTACTATGAACTCTCACCCCTCTCGCTTTGAGTTTGGTTCCAACTTTGTTGAAGGAAATAGAAGTTGCAGCAGGAATATGCATCAAGGTCAAACCAATCAAGGATGGATGGAGCCAAGAGGATCTAATCAACCCTTTAAGCAACAACACCCTCCAAGATATCATGGACAACGACCATTCTACAATGCATCCCCAACTGATAGATATGGTGGACAACCTTGTAACTACCAACAAGTCCCACCCCGTGCCTATAGACCAACCTCTCAACATAACCTCGAACCACCACACTCACAAGTTTCTCTTCACCATTCGCCACCGTATGATCCTTTCCTACCCCAGTTACAATCCAATCACTCCCAAGCACCGCCACTTCCCTATGTCTCATGTCCAAATCCATCACCCCGAGAATCAGAGGTTCGCCTCAAGGCAACAGTAAAGAAATTTCAAACAACCATTCGACAACTGGAGCAAGCAGTAATTCAATTAGCTTCTAGATGCGCGAACATTCAAGGACCAACCACAGCCCCATGTGGACAATCTAATGAAGAGCGTAGCATGAAAGAAACACTAGAAACTCCAGTGGACAAGACAGAGCATGAATTCGTACTAGAACAAGTAGAAGAAGCTGTCATTGTACAAGAAGAAGAGTTGGTTGAAGATCTAGGAGACGCAGAACCTCCATGGGAATCCAGAGCTGAAGAGAAATCCGTCAAGGACATTATAGTTAATGCTAAGGAGGATAGCGTACAATCCCCAAGGCAAGTCGTTTATGAAGAATCAGACGGAATAATCCAAGAAGCAAATTCTCTTGATGATGATAGTCACAAGTCAAGTTCTCTTAGTAATGAACTTGCATCTGCAAGTGAGTTCTTTGAGATCGACGAATCTTCCCCAAATGAATACGAGGATGATGCAGAGGTAGATTTCTCTCAACCTCCAATCTATGACTCAAGTGATGAGAAAGACATGGAAGACTTTGACCAGGGTGATGATGCATTTGAAGATCCTTGCAAAGAAGTGGAGGAATTCACAGAAGACTACCTGGGAGTAGAACTTACAGAACCACTGGAAACACCTATCCCAAGGCCATTACCACCTAATACAAGCTTCAAGTGGGTACAATTCTTAACCTTTAACTTTACGTTTTCACTTGAATACGGTTTGCTTGAAACAGATGGCCAGCTTAGAGCTCTTTGTAGCTTTGAGAGTAAGAGGGAAATGGCTCGTGCTCAGAGCTGGTGCACAAGGTTCAATAAGGTTCCACGCTTCAACTCGAAGTGCACGGATTGGCATCAAAATCAATCAAATGGATCTCGGAAAACGTTTGGTTACCATGGTGAAAATTTACTTTTTAAACCGCCCGGATAGAAACATGGAGATCAAAACGGAGGCAGATTTAAAAACAAGGCTTGGGATCCTGGAATCTATTCTGACAATCGTCACCCCAGGAGCCTGAAAATCTGTTTGAAGCTGCTCAGAAGCTTTACATGCCTAGTTTGGGACCCCGGAGGCTATTGGCATTCCAAGCATTTGTGGATATTTCTGGATGAATTTAAACACAAGCCACCATAATAGGAAGCCCCTCCAATGTCCAACTTAAGGACTTTAACTAAAAGTGCTAAGTGGGAGACAACCCACCATGGTATGATCGTTCCTTTTGCAATTTTAATTTTATTTAGTTTTGTTTGTTTTTGAATTTTATTTTATTTTATTGAACCTGGAATCATGCATACCATTCACATTAAGCACTGCATTCTGCATATTGCATTCCGAATTCTGCATAAAAAAAAGGGGTGCACGACGCGACCGCATGCCCCATGCGATCGCGTCAAATGGCGAACTACACTTCCCACGCGACCGCGTCATCCACACAGCCGCGTGACCTGGAGATCGGCGTAAAGATCCAACGTCCAGAAAGTTGGGCTGGAATCGTGCGGTCATTGTGCGTCTAGCACAAAATGGCCCACGCGATCGCATGCGCCATGCGATCACGTCACATGCACACAACCAATCCCACGCGACCGCGTGAGCGACGCGATCGCGTCGCATGGATTGCACAAATCCCAAAAGGAGACAGAGAGTTGTGCTGGAATGACGCTGGATTCATGCGTTTAGCACAATTTTCAGCGACGTGATCGCATGCCCATGCGATTGCGTCATCCCTTCTTTTACCCCCTCCATGCGATCGCGCGCCCCACGTGATCGCGTCACCCCCATTTTCACCCCAACCACGCGACCGCGTGCCCCACACGGCCGCGTGGATTCAAATTTATAATCCCCCAGCCACGCGAACCCTACATTCGCGCAGCCCCCCTGAAACCCTCTCCTCCCTCTCTTCTTCTCCGATCACAACAACCACCCAACCACCATCTCCGACCACCGCCGTCCCCCGTCAACCACCCAGACCCCACCGCCGCACCACCCCCTCCCCCATTCTTCTCTTCTTTCTTCTTTCTTCCCTTTCCTTCCCCTCTC
>NC_029794.2:90617600-90624224 GCF_000816755.2 Arachis ipaensis
GCCGCAGCGCCGAATGCCACTTCCACCACCCCCCAGCCACCTCTCTACCCCAACCCCCTTCTTACGCCTACCAGGTTCCGCAAAACGCAATCCCTTTTATCCGTTCGTAGTTTATTCTTATTTTTCCGTTTATGTTCATGTTAGGATAGTTAGATATGCAGGTTGTAGTGGATTTTAGGTTGTTAGGTAGCCTAGGATGTGGTTAGTGGATTTAGGTCTGTTTACTTGCACTGTTCTTGTTTCTATTTTATCAAACTTGCGAATCTGCTACTGTTGTGATCTTATTCATATGTTGTATTTCTTGTATATTGCTGCTCCTTACACTGAATTTTCATGCTTATATTCATTATATGTAACTGCAGCTTGATTTTTTTAATTCATATGAACTATTTGATTGCTGTTTATTTTCCGGGAAAATCCAATTTTAGCCGGAATGCTACCCAAATTGTTTATAAATCTTTTTGACTTTTATTCATGTTTTGATTTTGGAATCTTGAACTCTGTTTTCCTCTGCTTTAACCAAACCATTCATGAATTCCAGGGCATGAATTCTTATCCTCTTTGATTTCCTGGTTCCTAAACTGCAATTTTGATGTTTGATTCCTATTTTTGCTTTCTTTATCTCTATTTGAATCATCATCAAACTGTTTTACTTGTGTGAATATGAGTTACCTATCGCTTCTACCTGTGATTACTTGTTACTTGGACTATTTTCATTATGCCTCTTACTTTAACCCATTTTTCACTAACTCACTAATTTTAACTCTAACCAACCTAACCTTTTCAAAACTTCTTTTTTTTTTCTTTTCTTTCACTTTCTTTTAACATTCTAACCAAGGCGTGATGTTAATTTTTCTATTTAACTTGCATTCAATTACATTTTGGATTGTGATTTCTCTTTTTAGACTTTTCACTCATATACAATCCTAAATGCACATTTTACTTAACTCATATTCATTATCCTATTGCTCCTTTGCCACTTTGTATTTTCTTTGATTATTTGCCTATTTGCTTTCCTATTTTTATTATATCCTGGTTTTCTGTTTTTCAGGATGTCAGATTCCCAGAGAAAGAGAAAAGGCAAGGCCACTACTGGCAAAAGGAAAAGAGGAGAAGCCTCCATGTCTATCATCGACCTCATGCATGATGCCTCCTCGCGGGAGAAAGCCTTTACCCCGCAGGAGAAGGCCGAACCAGCTACTTCCCGCCAATGACTCAGTAAAGTTTGCAAACCGATACTGTGAGCTGAAGTATCCGATGTTTGCAAACTCCAGGAACCTATACCTGGAGCAGACTTTGAAGATCCCAGAAGAACTCCAGCAATACACCTCTGATCAGATCAAACAAAGAGGCTGGTTCTTTCTAGAGAGACCTCTGACTGAGGTTAATGCATCTTGGGTTAGGGAATTCTACTGCAACTACTTCAAAACTTCCCTAGATGTAGTGAACCTCAGAGGGAAGCAGATTCTGGTTACTGAGGAGGCAATAGAAGATGTTCTGAAACTTCTGCCTAAGACTGATCAGACAGATGGCTATCAGAAAGCTGAGGAGGATATGCGCTTCATGAAGTTTGACTGGGATGCAGTCAAGGCCCGGATTGCCCTTGACCCGTCAGTTCCTTGGATCATGGGTCAAAACACCATCATGCTGAAAGGGATCAAGTGGATTTACCTGAACGATGAGGCTCGGCTATGGCATCAGATATTCAGCAACTACATTATGCCGAGTACTCACGAGACTGAGATACCAGCTGCTATGATCACCCTCCTTTGGTGTGTGATGGAGGGTAAGGACCTGTACCTGCCACGCTTTATCCGGTACTATATGGCCAGGATCCACGTCCGAGGCACTCTCCCCTTTCCCTATCTGGTTACACAGCTAGGCCGTCGAGCTGACGTGCCATGGGAGGATGCTGATGAGAGGCCACCTGCTGTAGAGTGCAAGAAGCTTATCCCGCACAGCAGGAACTTCCTGGCCTTGGGCTACAGACCTCCATTCTTGACTGCCACCGCTGATGATACAGCTACACCATCTGCCGGTCCCTCTTCCTCCACTGCTGCACCACCTACCCCTGCCACCACCACTGCACCTCCACCTGCCACTGAGCCTGTCTATCATCTGGTGCACCGCTTGTTTCGACGACTTGACCAGATGGAGCATCGCAACAAGCGATGCTATGAGCACCTGAAGCTGATGATACGATCCGGCGACATCTCCTCCGAGCCTGACACACCATCCGAGGCATCTGAGGAGGAGGCGGATGCGCCCGAGGCAGAGACCCATCCCCATGGAGAGGCAGAGCAGGCAGAGGTCCCACATCAGATCTAGGCTGTAGATCCAGAGATCCCCATTCAGACAGCCCCTCCTCTCCAGCAGCCGGACATTCAGCCAGCCACCATAGAGACACCAGCTACCATCCCTTCCATTGATGACACCCCTTCACACCCTGCTTGAGTGAGCATCAGGGACGATGCTTCATTTTAAGTGTGGGGAGGTCGCCATCTCTGGCGTATTATTTTGGTGAACCACTACAGACTCTTTTTCTTTTATTTTGGATATTTTTCTGTATTTTTCTCTCTATTTTTATTTTTATTTTCCGAGTATTTATACATTGCTACTTTTATGTATTTTTACTCTACTTCTGCATTTTACATTTTTAGTTCATATTTTAGCCACTTAGTTGCAATTCTAACTTATTAGTTATAGAAATTGTGGATTGATTAGTATAGTTTACCATTTTTAGCATAAGATAACTCAGAATAGATTGAAAAGAAAAAGGAAGTAAACTAGAGACTTTAACAAAATCAAAACAACCCACACCTTGTATATATAGCATTACATGTTAGTTAACAACACTTCATCAAGGAGAAACACTAGAACTTTAAAGCCATTCAATATAAGTTTTACATTGAGAATAATGAGAATTTTTAACTAAACCTGCATGACATACATAAGTGATAAATGATTTTTGAGCTAGAGAACACATAGCCTGTGAGTTTTGAGCTTAATTGTATGGTTACATTCAAACCATAATTTTTATTCCTGTGTGTTCTGCCCTTCTTATTTATTCTAATATTCTTTACTTTGTTTTAATCTATATGTTCGATTATAGAATATAGAATATAGAATGTAGATATATACCAAGAGAGTGATTGAGGCTATTATTTGATTTTAGCTCACTTATCCCAAATTAACCTACCTTTCACATCACCCTTGTTAGCCCCCTTGAGCCTTTAAATCCCCTTTTATTCTATTAGCCACACTACTAGCCTTAAGTAGAAAAACAAAATAAAATCCCAAGTTGAATCCTTGGTTAGTTTAAGATAGAAATTTATGAATAGTTTAAAATGTAGGAAACCTATCGGGAACATGGATGATAAAAACAAAAGGTAAAAAAGTTGAAAGGAATAAAATAACTCAAATTAAGAAATTTTGGGAAGCATGCTCATGAAAAAAAATCAAATTAATTAAATTACCATGTGCATTTAAAAAAAAAGTTATTTTTCAGTATTTCATAAAGGGGATACAAAAGAATTCCCCAAACGCAAAATAAAAGCAATGCACATGGGATAAAAAAAAATTGAAACATGAGCATGTAGCATCAAGTGGGAAAATATGGGAAAATAGGTAAAGAAGTTTTGTTTTACTAAGTATGTATGTTAGGTGAGATCTTAGTCTAATTAAGGATTCACTTATTAGCTCACTTAGCCTTATACATATATCCTTACCTTTACCATTGGCCCCATTACAACCTTAATTAAAGACCTCATGATTTTTGGTATGACTGTATTCTATAATTGTTGATTGGTTAGATGAAGAAAAAAGTTATAGAAAGGAAGAATAAAAAGAAGAATAGAGTGATTAACCCAATAAACACTGAGTGACTAGAGAGTAAACACAATTCCAGTGAGGGTTCAATAGCTCATTAACATTTATCTCTGTTTGAATTATCTAATTGTCTTGCAAGTTCACAAAATGCTTTTTCTCCCATCTCAATTGTAAAAGTGCTTATTGATTATCTAAGGCTTAGCTATATATACATATATGACTCCTTGAGAATGTGAATTAATTTAACTACATGTAAGCTTTATATATGAGTGAATAAATTAGAATTGCATGTTGCATTTAGGTAGCTGCATTTAGATTAAATTGCATTGCATGACATCCCATCACTTTAACCTTACTTATTACCTTGGATTTAGCATGAGGACATGCTATTGTTTAAGTGTAGGGAGGTTGATAAACCCATATTTTATGATATATTTTGTGCTTAATTTGATTGATCTATTCAATCCTTCATTCACTTATTCATGTTAATTGCATGGTTTTACTTTCCCTTCCTTATTATGTGATGTATGTGAAAGGCATGTTTCCTATGCTTTTAAATTAGTTATTTTAATCACTTTTAATTCCATTCGATGCCGTGATTAGTGTGTTGAGTAGTTTTCAGATCTTCTAAGGTATGAATGACTTAAAGGATGGAAAGGAAACATACAAAAATGGAAGGAAAGTGCAAAACGGAGTTTTGAAGAAACTGGCATCCACGCGATCGCATGGACGACACGATCGCATGCCAAGCGCAAAGAAGCTGCGACGCGGCCGCATGACTGACGCGACCGCGTGACAAGGAAAGCTCCGAATGACGCGACCGCGTGACCCACGCGGACGCGTGACAGAGGCCACGCACCAAAAATTGTAGAAGACGCTCCCAGCGAATTCTGAGGCCCTTTTTGGCCCAAATCCAAGTCCAGAAGGCATAGACCAGAGGTTATGAAGTGAGGGAATGCATCCATTCAAAGAGCTCGCCAATTTAGTTATTTCCCATGTTTTAGATCTAGTTTTGAGAGAGGTTCTCTCCTCTCTCTCTCTTAGGATTTAGGACTTCTCTTAGTTTTAGGAGTGACTCTCAATCCCAGGTTCTTTATTTTTATTTATTCTTCTAATTTAGTTTATGAACTCTTCATGTTAGATTATAATTTCCCTTATTAATGTTATTTGAGGTATTTTAATTCATGATTGCTTTCTTTAATTTATGTTATTGTTGCTTTACATCTGAAGGCATTTTTATTCCAGCAAATTTACTTTTTCCTCTTTTGGTCTTGGTTAAGAAAGCAGTAACTCAGGAGTTATCTTATCTCAACATAATTGATAACTGTTATCTTTGCTAATTGAACTGAGCTTCAATAATCCTACCTTTTTCTTATGAAATAAATAGGATTCGAAGATCAAACTAATTAGTCCCTTGACTTTCCTTTACTTTAGTAAAGGTTGACTAAGTGGAATTAAGATTCAACTTTCATTGTTGTTGATAAGAATAACTAAGCCTGGACTTCCAATTTCTCAGACCTTGCCAAAAGTTTGCTTTATAGTATTTATTTATTTTAATTGCTATTTAAATCATTTGTCATATTTGTTCCTCATTCTTAAGACCCCGAACTTACAATCTCCATAACCAATAATAAGAACATACTTCCCTGCAGTTCCTTGAGAAGACGACCCGAGGTTTAAATACTCGGTTATTAATTTAAAAGGGGTTTGTTACTTGTGACAACCAAAACGTTTGTATGAAAGGACTTTTGAAGGTTTAGAAACTATACTTGCAACGAGGATTATCCACAAATTTCTAGACCACGCAAAAGTTCTCTCATCACCTGCCACGCTTTATCCGGCACTATATGGCCAGGGTCCACGTCCGAGGCACTCTTCCCTTTCCCTATCTGGTTACACAGCTGGGCCGTCGAGCTGACGTGCCATGGGAGGATGCTGATGAGAGGCCACCTACTGCGGAATGCAAGAAGATTATCCCGCATAGCAGGAACTTCCTGGCCTTGGGCTACAGACCTCCATTCCTGACCGCCACTGCTGATGATACAGCTACACCATCTGCCGGTCCCTCTTCCTCCACTGCTGCACCACCTACCCCTGCCACCACCACTGCACCTCCACCTACCATAGAGCCTGTCTATCATCTGGTGCACCGCTTATTTTGACGACTTGACCAGATGGAGCGTCGCAACAAGCGACGCTATGAGCACCTGAAGCTGATGATACGATCCGGCGACATCCCCTCCGAGCCTGACACACCATCCGAGGCATCTGAGGAGGAGGCGGATGCGCCCGAGGTAGAGACCCATCCCCAGGGAGAGGCAGAGCAGGCTGCACCATAGGCAGAGGTCCCACATCAGATCCAGGCTGTAGATCCTGAGATCCCATTCAGACAGCCCCTCCTCTACAGCAGCCAGACCCCCAGCCAGCCACCACAGAGACACCAGCTACCATCCCTTCCAGTGATGACACCCCTTCACACCCTGCTTGAGTGAGCATCAGGGACGATGCTTCATTTTAAGTGTGGGGAGGTCGCCATCTCTAGCGTATTATTTTGGTGAACCACTACAGACTCTTTTTCTTTTATTTTGGATATTTTTCTATATTTTTTTCTTTATTTTTATTTTTATTTTTTGAGTACTTATACATTGCTACTTTCATGTATTTTTACTCTATTTCTGCATTTTGCATTTTTAGTTCATATTTTAGCCACTTAGTTTAGTTGCAATTCTAACTTACTAGTTATAGAAATTGTGGATTGATTAGTATAGTTTACCCTTTTTAGCATAAGATAACTCA
>NC_029794.2:90624365-90625534 GCF_000816755.2 Arachis ipaensis
TTTACCCTTTTTAGCATAAGATAGCTTAGTTTAAATTGAAAATATAAAAAGGAAGTAAACTAGAAACTTGAACTTAATAGAAACAATCCATACACCTTGTATATATAGAATTACAAGTTAGTTAGTTAACAACATTTCATCAAGGAGGAACACTAGAACTTTAAAGCCACCTTAAGTTTTACATTGAGAATAATGGGAATTTTTAACTAAACCTGCATGACATGCATAACTGATAAATGATTTTTTAGCTAGAGAATATACAGCCTGTGAGTTTTGAGCTTAATTGTATGGTTACATTTAAACCATAATTTTTATTCCTGTGTGTTCCACCCTTCTTATTTATTCTGATGTTCTTTACTTTGTTTTAATCTATATGTCCAATTATAGAATATAGAATATAGAATATAGATATGCATACCAAAAGAGTGATTGAGGCCGTCATTTGATTTTAGCTCACTTATCCCAAATTAACCTACCTTTCACATCACCCTTGTTAGCCCCCTTGAGCCTTTAAATCCCCTTTTATTCTATTAGCCACACTACTAGCCTTAAGTAGAAAAACAAAATAAAATCTCAAGTTGAATCCTTGGTTAGCTTAAGATAGAAAATTATGAATAGTTTAAAATGTGGAAAACCTATTGGGAACATGGACGATAAAAACAAAAGGTAGAAGAGTTGAAAAGAATAAAATAACTCAAACTAAGAAATTTTTGGGAAGCATGCTCATGAGAAATCAAAGTGATTAAATTACCATGTGCATTAAAAAAAATATAAAAATTTTAGTATTTAATAAAGGGGATATGATGCTGTCTCTTGGAAAGGATTCCAACCATTGAGTGGCCTTGTCTCTGAGAGAAAATGGGAATAGCAATAGCTTGTAGCTGTCAGGAGGCACACCATTGGTTTTGACAGTGTTACAAATCCTCAAGAAAGTGGATAAGTGTTGGTTGGGGTCTTCAAGTGGTCCTCCTCCAAAAGAGCAATTGTTTTGGACTAAAGTGATGAGTTGTGGCTTTAGTTCAAAATTGTTTGCATTGACATTTGGAGTTAAGATGCTACTTCCACAATGTCTAGGATTTGCAAAAGTATAGGAAGCTAAAACTCTCCTCTGGGGTGGATTGGTTGAATGTTCCTCCATATCTTGGAATTCTTCTTCTGATTCCTCTTCC
>NC_029794.2:90625614-90629799 GCF_000816755.2 Arachis ipaensis
CTCCAGCTTTTGCTTCCTGGTTCATAATTAATTCAAGACTCAAGTCATTCCTCCTAGCCATTCCTTCTTGCATCAACCTTTTTCCAAGCTTTCTTCACCTATCATTAATCAACCAAACACATCAAAGCTATGCTCAAAATCATGAAATATTCATTCTTTCATAATATGTGACATTTATAGCTTAAAACCTCATGAAATGGCATGAATTCATACATGATTGATTAAATCAAAGGAAACATGAAAATCTATCAAATTGGCTTGCTTTTGGCTCAAGAAAGTGCATAATTCAATTGAAAACAAAAGAAAAAGGCTAGTGAAACTAGGCTAAGATGACTTGTCATCACGCGGTCGCATGACTGACGCGACCGCGTGGCAAGAAAAGCTCCGAATGACGCGACCGCGTGACCCACGCGGACGCGTGACAGAGGCCACGCACCAGAAATTGCAGAAAATGCTCCCAGCGATTTCTGAAGCCCTTTTTGGCCCAAATCCAAGTCCAGAAGGCATAGACCAGAGGTTATGAAGTGAGGGAATGCATCCATTCACGGGGAGCTCGCCAATTTTCACTTTCCATGAATTAGAATTAGTTTTGGAGAGAGGCTCTCTCCTCTCTCTCTTTAGGATTAGGATTTAGAATTAGGATTTTTATTCACTTTCAGGATTATCTCTTTTGATCAGGTTCAATATTCCTTTTATTTACTTTTGCAAGCTACTTTATGAATCCTTTCATATTACAGATCACTCTTTTTTTAATGTTATTTGTGGTATTTCAGTTTAATATTAATTTCTGTTATTTATGCTATTGTTGCTTTTACTCTGAAGACATTTTTATTCCAAGTAGATTTATTTTTCTCCTTTTGGTCTTGGTTAAGAAATCAGTAACTCAGGAGTTATCAAACTCAACGTGATTGATAATTGTTATCTTTGTTAATTGAATTGAACTTCCATAATCTCAATCTTTTCTTAGGAAATAAATAGGATTCGAAGATCAAACCAATTAATCCCTTGACCTTCTTTTATCTTAGAAAAGGTTAACGAAGTGGAATTAAGATTCAATTATTATCATCATTGATAAGGATAGCCAGGATAGGACCTCTAATTTCTCATACCTTGCCAAAAGTTTGCTTTAAAGTATTTATTTATTTTAATTTCCATTTAATTTATTTGTCATTAAATTACTCGTTCCTCATTCTTGAAACCCCAAATTTACAATTTCCATAACCAATAATAAGAACATACTTCCCTGCAGTTCCTTGAGAAGACGACCCGAGGTTTAAATACTCGGTTATCAATTTTAAGGGGTTTGTTACTTGTGACAACCAAAACGTTTGTACGAAGGGATTTCTGTCGGTTTAGAGACTATATCTACAACGTGAATGTTTTTATGAAATTCTTTACTGGAAAAAATACCAACGTCACGTACTCAATCATATTTTTTTTTCAGACACTGACTTAAAGATAGAATAATTGCAAAAACAAAATTAAAAAAAGAAAAAAAATTTTCCATTTTTTTTGTTTTTGTTTTTTTTTTTTTTTTACTCTAACATGAATTTACAGAAAATTTAAAGAGAAAAAAAAGACTAAACAAGACCCATGTAACATGTAGATAAATAAGAATTTACCTACGACCTGTAACTGATACCAGATGATAAGAAAATAAAAACACAAGGATAGATAAAGGTTTTTCCTACTAGACTTCTAAGATACCTGTTCTTAGCAACCTAAGTCACCGGAAAGGATTCCCTACTAGACCTTCAAAGAACCTATCCTTGACAACCTAGATCAGAGGGACGAAAACTGAAAGAAACCACCACGCAGATCACCTTAGTGTTGGATCCTTCAATCTTCCTCATGCAACAAGCGAAGCAAATGACTCACCTCACTTCTCACATAATAAACGTGCTTAAAAGCAACTGAAAATTTATTCATCAAAGTTATCTAAATTGTCTCACAAGAAGGTATTTAAATAGACCTCAAACAAACTAGATAAAAGATAAGATAAGATAACTAATTTAAATCAGATTTGATCTTATTGGATCAGATCAGATTTGATCTAAATTTTAAAATTCTAAAGATATGATAACTAATTTAAATCAGATTTGATCTTACTAGATTAGATCAGATTTGATTTAAATTTAAAAATCCTTAAATACTACTAAGCATAGCAGATAAAACAAGTCTTCTAACAACTTTTGACCACATAACAAACTAAAACAAAAGTCTAGAATTTTCGAAATTTAAAGATAAATTATGCCTTCTACTGAATTCAGAAAGCATTATATATTGGGCTTCTTGCTGTCCTGACTTAACCCAATGGGCCTTATGAATTGTTGCCCTTTCAGCACCACTATTTTTGAGACGGACTCTTGGTCTTCTAGATGTCCAAGACTGGCATGGCACAATTCTTCTAGAATTCAGATCCTTGAATATGACAAGATTATCATTCCGTCCCTTAGCTCTAAGATGACGAAAATGTCCTCCTGACACATATCACTACCTGTCGTCATGTTTGCAAAGAGAATGCCAATTAATATTAATCAACATATATACAACACAAATCCTTCAACATTTATATTATTTCAAAAAAAAATTTGACATAACCTCCCCTAAAATTTGACATATATCTACCTTTCCGGTTTCCACAAATCTAGCCAACCTTAATGCACAACATTTCCTGGAGAATATATTAACTTGTTTATACTATTGTATACATTTATAAGGGTATCATATATATTGATATTTGAATCTCAAAGAATGTCATTATATGTAATGTTAATCATTATACATTTATTTGAAAATATAAGGAATTAAGTTAAATTTTACCAAGATTTAAAAAATGAGTGTTAATTGTTGCCTTAAAATAAATGATTTCTTCAATAATTATATGATAAATCCATATTTTACGATGAGTTTTGTATTAAAATGAGTAGATTTTATCAACTTATCTTGCATTTATTCATTAAAATAGCATAATTTTGTAAATTTCTCCTAATTGTGCTTAATAGTAAAAAAACATGATTTTTATGCTTGAAAATTGTCAAATTTAATTTGCTTCTATTCTATTTGATGTCTTGATGTGTTTGTTGAGTGATTTCAAGCTTAGAAGGCAAGGATGAGTTGAAGAAGTGAAGATAAAAAACATGCAAAGTGGAGAATTGATGAAGAAATGAAGTTTTGGAGCATTTCATGGTCATGCGTAGGTATGCCTTATGCGTACGCATGAATCTCAAGCTGCACGTACGCATGCCTTATGCATATGCATCTTTTGGAAGATTGCCAATTTGTGCGTACGCATCCTTCATATGTGCTCATGATTTTCATCATGTGATTTACTTAAGTAAATATGTAGATCGCGATTTCAGGGCTTTCTTGGACCCAATGTAACGCATTTTTGAAGTATTTGATGCAATTCTCAAGGAAGATCAAGGGAGAGAGCAATTAGGATAGTTTATAATCATGTTTTAGGATAGAATTCTAAAGAGAGAAGCTCTCTCTTCTCTCTAGAATTTATGATAGTTTTAGATTAAATTCTCTTATATGTAGATTTTAATTCTTGTTCTTGTGTAGTTCTCTTTACATTTTCTTGTTTTATTGTCTCAATTTGCCTAGTTTCTCTTATTAGTTTCTTTATTTTGTCTATTTCAGTTTATGAATAATTCTTGAATTTCACTTCCATTTAATATAATTTTATATTTTCATATCCTTTGATGTTTGTTTTAGTTGCTATTATTGTTATCTTGTTTTGGTAGTTTTAGATTTTTCTTATTCTTGTGAATTGTCATGTTTTACTTTTATACATCCTAAGTAGTGTTTGATGAAATGCTCCTTTTAGTTTTAGAGTAGATTTTTGTATTCTTGACTTGGGTTGGTAACCAAAACGCAGTGTTTCACTAAACCTCTTTACTATCGGAAAAATCCGACAGTAAAATTCGCGCCTATCTTTCTTGTCTTCCCCCCTCCCCCCCAATTATAATCAGCAAATTTAATATACACCGCTAAAACTGACAGTAAATCCAACGATATTCAGCACTTTTTTTATAGTCTGTTATCAAGCCACATTAACACGTAGTTAATAAAAATGAGTCAAAGACTAACTTAGTATACTTTTGTCAATCTTCAGATATAATTAATATAATTAAAATTTTAAAAATAATTTTATTGCATGATACCAGTCTTAGAGAGCAT
>NC_029794.2:90629819-90637519 GCF_000816755.2 Arachis ipaensis
TAAATATTTTTATAGCAAGTTATTTATTATTATTATTAACCAAACAATTATCATTAATATATATAGAGGAATGTTAGGGGGCAGTAATTTTGGTGTTTTGTAACCATCAATTGACCATCAATAGTGTTTTTAATGGTGTGAGATTACATCTAATGGTGGGAGATCACTCACTTTTGTTTTGATGGTTAAGTGCTGGCCAGAAAACACAAAAGTTGCTGGCCCCTAGACTTTTCCATATATATATATATATATTAATGACTATCAAAATATATTTTGTTAAAAATAAATTATTTTAGTTTCACAGAAACGGAGAATATATGTTTGTAAATTAGAAAGAAATGTCATTTAACCATCTGGTAGATAAGAAGAGAGGTGTAACACCCTAATATTCAAATCCTTATGCTCGAGTCATAAGTCAATGATATTACGGTGGTACGACTCTCAGGTGGATTTTTAATAAATAAATATAGGTAATTTCGAAAGGAGTATTAATCGAGAAGCCTGAAAAGAGTAGAAATAAAATCGCGAAGACGTATCTCTCACGTTTCGACAACAAAAGATAAACCGTGAAGCCGAAAACGATATACGGACAAGGCGTAGAGGAGATTAAGAGATAGATAACAGATAGATATATATAACATAAGTAAATAGATACTAGTCGCGACCCGCGAAGTTTAGGTCGGCTAGAGTATATTATGAAATTAGTTGACAACAGTATATCCTAATCTCTCCCGAAGGAAACATGAGAGCCTCTATAGGCAAATTCAAAGAGTTCAATACATAATTTAAACTTTCCAAAACAAAGGTGGAGAGATTCTAATCAAAACACAAAGTAGAGGAAATAAAGATCTTCGCCGTCTCTCAGACGACCCACAACTCACTTCTGAGCATCTGGACCTGTATCTGAAAAACAAGAGATATATACGGAATGAGAACCCCGGGCCCATGGGTTCCCAGTACGGTAAAAGTGCCAAATAAATTCAATGTACTGCAACAAAAACTCACTAAGCATCCTAAACTTCTTCACCAATTATTCATCCTAGGTTCTCGCTAATCCATGAATAGGCAATTGTCATAAGGGAGTGCTAAATTCAATTCATGTTTCACATGTTTCCCAACTCACTGACTCTTCCACGAATCAGACTCAGAATCATAAGCAAAACCATCACCAGTTGTTCTGCCTCAGCAGTTCTATATCAATACATCATCATGCAATCGCATCATCAATTCATCCCATCAAAAACAGCCCTCACACCCACCGACACCAGCATGAGGGGGCAATAACTCAGCCATCCGGATCATGGTCCAATCAAGAACGGGCCATTTATCAATAAATATAGCCCTCCGGCTCATGGCATACACGGTACTTCCACCGTCATCCTCCATATCTCATATAATCATCTTTGATCATCATTGATCATAACTTTTCCCCTTGCTTCACTCGCAAGTTACCACATCCCCTAGCTCATTGCTAGACATATCAGAATGATTTAATACATAAGAGGTGAGATCGGAGGCTTAGAAGTATGAGATTTGGCTTTTAAAACTCAAAAATCAACTTTGGCATGAAAACAGGGCCACGCGTACGCGCACTCCACGTGCACGCGTGGATGGCCACAAAACTCATCAACGCGCAAGCGTCATACGCGCGGACGCGTGGGTTGAAAAATATCCAAACGACGCGCAAGCGTCAGCCACGCGTACGCGTGGGTGCTCTTGCGCCCCAGGCACAAAACTGGCACAACACTGGCACAACTCTCGAGAAAATAGCTGGGCATTTGGTGCAACGCATCGACGCGCCCATGCATCACTAACTACCCAAAAATGTGTCACAGTAGAGAATTTCGAAAACTGGGCAGAGATGAATGAAATACTCACCACCAAACTTAGATAGAATTGTAGAGGATGAGAAGAGCAACACGTGGCTGCAAACGGCTTGTCAATTGGAGCTCCGTAGCTCAAGTTATGGTAGTTTGAAGATCAAAGAGAGTTAGGTTTTCTCTCTTCTCTTCTCTCTTCTCAAATCAGCGCCCCAACCCTTCTTTTTAGGGTAAAATGAGCTGAAATGCTCACAAATAATGTTTATATATATTGGTCTTGGGCCCACTTAGGCCCGGTTCACTTATTTTTGCCCATTGGCCCAATTTTGGGCCAAAACCTTTAAGATTAGCGCTCTAAATCGCACTTTAAATATTTCTACCTTCCCTAATTATAATTCCTCATTTCTTAATCTTATTTACCCATAATCAATTTTTTCAGTTGTAGTACCAGACAGATCTCAGCCGGTACTACCGGTCAAAATTTCACTGCGCACTTTTACGCAGAAAACTATATTTTCCGACTCGGAAAAATTCACTGAATCCAAATATCATATTTAAATTATCAAATTCCGATTGTCAAATCTTCCAACCATATTCGCTCCTATTTAACTTATTATTTACTAAATTTTGATTAGACCGGGTATTACATTCTACCCCCCTAACAGAAATTTTCGCCCTCGAAAATTTCATCCATCACTATCCTCTCCTTCTGCCAAGCCAATTACCACTAATCACAGCTCAACTCCAAGCATAACCTCCAAACTTACTTTCTTATTTTCAAACCTTCGAATTTCTACATGACTTGCTGTTATAAAGTCTCTGACTCATCAATCAAAAACCCCTTTCATTTCTAGAAAGCAAATGAGTTTGAAATAACAATTTAACAAAAATCATGAGAATCCGCTTTCCTTTAATAATCTATAAAAGCATTCGAGACACATCTCTTTCGTTAAAGTTTCTCATATAAAAAATTATCCTCAAAACCATAACCAGCACTCTTTCAAATTTTTTGGAGAAAAATTTTCAACAGTACCTCCCCAAAAATTGGAGTTTACCACCTGTCACGGGCTCCCTCAAACCAATCTCAGTACTGCATCTGTATTTCATTTTAGTGGCTTTCACATTCGTCTTTCAAAACCAATCATTATAAATCTCAATCTAATTCCAAGGTCACTATGACCAAACATCATGGTACTCATCTCTCAAACACGACAACTCGCACTCTCTCATCATCTAAATCCAATTATGCATCAATGATAATTTCCTCATTCGTTTCAGAACCATCAAGGCTCACAGCCGCAATTAATTCCAATTACCTAGAATCATTATCTGCATAAGCTCACTAAACTTTTAAGTACTCAAAGCATAAAGCATTTCCAATCATGCTCTACTTTTTCTTATTATTACCATACTATGCTAACGCTTTAGCAAGCTTCCGCTATGCCACCTTGATTTCTCGTCAAGTATTAGTTCCATCACTTATTTCCTCAAGTACTAAACCACCACTTAACTTGACCGACAATTCAAATTAACGTTTCCAAATCCATCATTTAGGACCATCCCTTATCCATTTAAATCAAAGGAGCCGCTGCCCGTTTTCCCTTACCATTCCTTTGGGACTCCTTACTCGTCGCAAAGTTATTCTGTCCTTGGGGAAAGTGTTGTACGTATCCTCTCTCCTTAAACTCTCGACCCCTTGGTGCGAATCCTTGGTTGTGCTCTCTATGACTTCCCTTCTCTGCAACCCTCCTTTTCACACACTCTTCAGCAATTCTGCTCTTATTCACTAACTCTGAAAAAGTTCGGATCTCCATTGGTCCCACTGAACTTAAGATGTCGCTCCAGAGCCCTCCTTCATACTTAATGCATTTCCATTCCTCGAAGTCTCCCGGAGCTCCTTGACACATGCGGGAAAACCTGAATAGCTCCTCAAATTTGTCTATATACTCAGATATGGACATAGCACCTTGCTTTAGCTGCAGTAACTCCAATTCCTTGGCTGTCCTGGCAGAATTCGGAAAGTACTTCTTATAGAATTCCACCTAGAAGGCATCCCAAGTGATATGATCATTCCCCTGTTGCAGGAGACGTCGAGCCCCTTGCCACCAATGCGATGCTTCCCCCGTGAGTAGATAGGTAGCGAATTCAACACGCTGCTCTTCAGGCACCAACTGCGCTTGCAGTGCTCGCTCCATGGCCTGAAACCAAGTATCAGCTTCAGTCGGATTGGTGGTTCCCTTGAACTTAGGTGGATTAACCTTTAAGAAGGTTGCCAGTGTCATTGGGCCCTGAGCTTCCCTTCCGCTATTGCCATTATTATTCATCTGTTGCCCAAGAGCCTCCGTAGTGGCCTGCATAGCAGCAGCCATATTCTCCAACGCCGCCATAAGGTTTACCGGGTTATTCGGGTTGATTTCCGGTTCCTGCGTATTAGTACAATCTCTTTCACGTCCCCGACCGGGTCCACGAGGTGCCATCTGGTTCCTATACACACCAAACAATCGATATCAAGTTGATCAGTCTCAATATCGGAAGTATAGTGCTTCAAAGTACCAAAGGTACACTCATGGACTTCATGCTAGATGTATCGATTAGATACCCTAACTAGCACAGGCACAGACTCAGAGTATGCATTGAAGCATAAGCAGTTCCATCCCTCAGGCTCACGAGGACGAACTGCTCTGATACCATAATGTAACACGCTAATATTCAAATCCTTATGCTCGAGTCATTAGTCAATGATATTACGGTGGTACGACTCTCAGGTGGATTTTTAATAAATAAATATAGGTAATTTCGAAAGGAGTATTAAACGAGAAGCCTGAAAAGAATAGAAATAAAATCGCGAAGACGTATCACTCACGTTTCGACAACAAAAGATAAACCGTGAAGCCGAAAACGATATACGGACAAGGCGTAGAAGAGATTAAGAGATAGATAACAGATAGATATATATAACATAAGTAAATAGCCACTAGTCGCGACCCGCGAAGTTTAGGCCGGCTAGGGTACAGTATGAAAATAGCGAGTGGATTCACCACTACTGCCGCTACTACCCAGGCGTCGCAATCTCTGACCTGGAGCAAGTGGGACGAACCACAACCCTTGCTACTTCCCAGGTATCTCAAGCATTGGCGCGGAGCAAGTGGGACGAACCACAACCCTTGCTACTGCCCAGGCATCTCAAACATATATTCATTCAATCTCAATTCATATTATCAACATTCATTGTTACCAAATCTCAAACATTTACTTGGAGCAAGTGGGACGAACCACAACCCTTGCTACTACCCAAGTATCACAAATAAACATTTATTCATAATCACCCTTCATTATTATCAATCCTCAGACAATGACCCGGAGCAAGCGGGACGAACCACGACCCTTGCTACTACCCAGGTATCACAAATACACATTTATTCAAAACCCCACGATTAAACTCGTTTATCATAATCCTCCTTTCCCGTCTCATACCCGGAGCAAGTGGACAACGCCACTGCCTACTACCCGGGGTCGCACATCACATTTCAATATTTTTTCATTATTATCCATTTAACATATTCATTCATTAATCATATATGCATTTATACTGAGCCATAAACAATAATGGCTTTGCCGTAACCCGGCAATAACTCAGCCATCCGGATCATGGTCCAATCAAGAACGGGCCATTTATCGATAAATATAGCCCTCCGGATCATGGCATACACGGTACTTCCACCGTCATCCTCCATATCTCATATAATCATCTTTGATCATCATTGATCATAACTTTTCCCCTTGCTTCACTCGCAAGTTACCACATCCCCTAGCTCATTGCTAGGCATATCAGAATGATTTAATACATAAGAGGTGAGATCGGAGGCTTAGAAGTATGAGATTTGGCTTTTAAAACTCAAAAATCAACTTTGGCATGAAAACAGGGCCACGCGTACGCGCACTCCACGCGCACGCGTGGATGGCCACAAAACTCATCAACGCGCAAGCGTCATACGCGCGGACGCGCGGGTTGAAAAATAACCAAACGACGCGCAAGCGTCAGCCACGCGTACGCGTGGGTGCTCTTGCGCCCCAGGCACAAAACTGGCACAACACTGGCACAACTCTCGGGAAAATAGCTGGGCATTTGGTGCAGCGCATCGACGCACCCGTGCACACCACGCGCACGCGTGGATAGTGCCTTCTTGAAGAACGACGCGTACGCGCCAAGTGCGCCTACGCGTGGAGGGTCATTCAGCTAAAAATTTTATAAGTTAAAAGCTGCAGAATTTACAAATTCAACCCCCAATCTTCCGATGGACATAACTTTCTCATTTTAAATCATTTTTCACCCATTCTTCAAACGGCATGGACATCCCGGATCCAATTTCATTTCTAAATAGATTTGGTACAAAACAGAGATCCGTAGTCCAAGTTATGTCCCGTCAAAGTATGCCCAAAAACTCATAACCAATGTCACATACATACATCAACCTAGGGCTCATAAAAATGACAAATCACAAGGGTTTGAGCACTTCTTACCTCAGTCCATATGAAGTAGGGATAGAACCTACTTAGAATCCATGTTGGAGTATCCCTAAACACCCAAAATCACAAGATTTCAACACTAACTACCCAAAAACGTGTAACAGTGGAGAATTTCGAAAACTGGGCAGAGATGAATGAAATACTCACTACCAAACTTAGATAGAGTTGTAGAGGATGAGAAGAGCAACACGTGGCCGCAAACGGTTCGTCAATCGGAGCTCCGTAGCTCATGTTATGGTGGTTTGAAGATCAAAGAGAGTTAGGTTTTCTCTCTTCTCTTCTCTCTTCTCAAATCAGCGCCCCAACCCTTCTTTTTAGGGTAAAATGAGCTGAAATGCTCACAACTAATGTTTATATATGTTGGGTCTTGGGCCCACTTAGGCCCGGTTCACTTATTTTTGTCCATTGGTCCAATTTTGGGCCAAAACCTTTAAGATTAGCGCTCTAAATCGCACTTTAAATATTTCTACCTTCCCTAATTATAATTCCTCATTTCTTAATCTTATTTACCCATAATCAATTTTCTCAGTTGTAGTACCAGACAGATCTCAACCGGTACTACCGGTCAAAATTTCACTGCGCATTTTTACGCAGAAAACTATATTTTCCGACTCGGAAAAATTCACTGAATCCAAATATCATATTTAAATTATCAAATTCCGATTGTCAAATCTTCCAACCATATTCACTCCTATTTAACTTATTATTTACTAAATTTCGATTAGACCGGGTATTACAAGAGGAGTGTCAATTTTTTTCAAGACAGTGGTGTAAGAATAGAAGGCGTAGAGGAATAGGATATATAGATGTGTTTTGTATACATAAATTGATATATTTGTCCTCGCTAGCTCCTCACTTCCTTTTCAGACTTGAGTGAGTGGCTGGACATTATATGGATTATCTGAAGAAAAAAACTACTAACTGATGTATCTTGGCACTTTCAAATTTTAATGGTTTGAAGTAGTCAGCATATTATTTGATATGAAGCTTTGCACTTTTCACATATTTCCAGCCCTCTTTTTAATTGGTTCGTTGTGATGATGATTATCTAAGGCTTTTAGTTATATATATATATATAGTTAAAAACCTAGCTATCATAATATAAAAGTGAAACTGAAATGATAATAGTGAAAGTTCAAGGTACTCATGTCGACTCATTTTCCTGTCAAAGGAAAAAATAATCCATATTCCGAATGAAATGAAACCAAAGACTTACTGTTCCCATGATGCATGACTACTTCAGTTGCTTTAAAGCTGAAAGACACGTTAATTCATAGTCATGTCATAATACCTGAACGGCTGAACACTTCTTCATTGGTTAATATTTAATTAAATAATATAAAAATAAATAAT
>NC_029794.2:90638004-90638870 GCF_000816755.2 Arachis ipaensis
ACCAAAATAGTTGGACACCTGATAATTTACTATATATATGAACATTTAGGACGATAATAATAAAAAATATTAATTTGTGTATTTATTTTAACCAGTATAAAAAGAAAATAAAAAATATGATACTCAATTATATAATGAAATTTGAGAATGAATTTATTTGAATTTTACATTTCGTTTATTAATTCAAATAATATGAGTTTCGAGGGTTACGTGAAACTGGATTGCTTTGGGTTTGAACGTGAGGCTCAAACGCCTTTAGATGATCTGTCCAACGTCTTTTCTAATTAGGATGAATCCGTCCGAATTATTTAAAAAGAGGTGTAGTGGTACTTGTAAGAGACTCTAATACTTAAATTAGCAAGGGTTTAAGTAGGTATTTTTAGTAGATTAGATATGAATATACTTAAGGATGTTAGTGTATTTACAGTAAAATAGATAACCGTTTATTTTTCTTAGGGAGGTTGATTAGATCTTTCTTCTAAATTAATAAGAGATATCTTAGGAATTAGTTAACTTAATTAGATAATTAAAGCTGAGCTACTGTTGTTGTGACCGACCTCTAAGAAGTCGGATAGGAGTAAAAGAGATTACCTTTTTAAAATAAATTTTTATTTTCTTGAACTTGACTTTATATTTTTTAGTCAAAATATAAGCAATATGTTACTCTTTTGTATAAGAGAACTGTGAACGTAAATAAAGTTATTTTTCTTTTTAATAATAGAGGTTTTTCTGAACTCCTATTGTATGTTAGAAATTCTATGCTAACATTATATTTGACATCTTATTCAAGAAAAATAAAATTGTTCTTTAAGCATTAACTTTTGAATTTAATTTTTATATATGTAAAAAAATTTTATACACATAAC
>NC_029794.2:90639393-90642046 GCF_000816755.2 Arachis ipaensis
ATTATTTTAATAAAATAATTAATTTATAAATTCTTTATTTAAAAAATTATTTAAAAATAAATTTAATTAAATAATTATGTAAAACTATTTACTATACATACATCAGTATCAATTAAATTCTTCATATATATTTTGTTCCGCAAAACAAGAACATGAAACCAATAAAAATGAATTTCAAAAACAACCAAACATGCAAAGTACCCCACAAATTAGACTTGGCACATGCATATATAAGATATTAATTTTCATGTTCAGTGTACCTTTCTTAAGCCGTCCAATAAATGAGCACCACCCATTTAAAAAAGGTGAAAAATAACGTGATGAATGTAGTTAACAGTAAGTCTTTCAACCAAATTATACGTTCTCTATTTTTAATGAAAGCCACACTCTTGAGTTGAACAAGTCCTACACCACCGCAAATGGTGCCTCCTTAAACGAGAAACGCGTTTGATAGAGAATTTTTTTATTAAAATTAAATAAATATAATATTTACAAAAATATAAATATTGTGTGCTAAAAATCACATTAGAAAAACAAAAATGAAAATAATATTGAATACTCGAGATACATTTTTAGAAAATTTTTAAATTCAGTATCCGAGATATGTGTATATACATATTTAAGTATTTCCGTATCTCTAATAGTACACATATAAAATTATAAATGTTAAGTTAAATAAAAATAACTTTATATTATTATTTGCCTAACATTACACTAGAGATATTAGACTCGTTCATATTGCATTGGATAATAAATTTATGCATGACTATATAGCTGAATTAATTTGTTTCACGATTTCTTAATTAATCAAACTAACTAATAAAATTTATCATCACATACCAACACCAAGAATTTAAATATCTTGAAAAAGAAAAAAGCTGTAACCAATCAAAAAATAAATAAAGATAAAATTGCAATGTAAATATAATCTAATTAAATACTTATAATTGAGGATGATAACCAAAATAAAAAAGATAAATTATAATATGTCTATGTTTATGGTGGTTATGATAATTATGTAAGTATTTTAAAAATTAAAGTCACATTTTTTTTATTTTGGTAATATTGTTTTTAGCAACATTTTTTAAAAAATGTTGCTAAATAATAAAAAAAACTTTACTTTCATTTTAACAACACTTTTTAAAATATTATAGTTACTATAGCCACTATAATATAAATATACTAGAATCACTCAATAAAAAATCATAAGCATTTATTACGAGGATACACGAAGATAAAAATAGATATGAAAATTGGTTAAAAATCTCCTTATTAAAATCTGAATAAAGATCAAAATTTCTTTGTAGGGAATTTGAGAGTGGAGATATGAACTATATCTCCCACTTTCAAGATCTTTGTCCCAAACATAGTATTATGTGTATATGAACTAATTTGTAGTTAATATATGGATTGTACTATAAATAAAAATTATACATTTATAATTTAAGTGCATTTATTATATACTTTGTTTAAAATTTAATAATTTAACAATTATTTTAGCAGTAAAGATTGGAAATGAAAATGAAGGAAAGTTTTAGGATGTGAGATGGATAGTGGAGGATTATCTTCCATCTCATCATATATATTGTCATCCCTAATTATAAGTTGAATGGCTAAAAGAAAAATTAAATCTAATGTGCAAAATAATATTTTTCATATAAAAAAGTTTAGGGGTAGTAATTTTTGTATTTTTCAGTAAACACTTAATCATCAAAATAAAAGTGAGTAATCTCTTATCATTAGATATAATCTCACACCATTAAAAATATTATTAGTGACTAATTGATAATTATAAAACACTAAAATTACTGTCTTTAATATTCCTCTTTTCATATAATAAGCACATATATCGAAAAGATGCTGTTTGCAAATGCATACGCTATGTTGGATTCATCACGCGCAATATAATCACTCGAACATGTATGGACCTTTATTTTTCTTTGGATAAATACACTATGTTGAAAGACTTCGACGTTTTGTTTTCTAAACGATGAATTCAATAATGAGGTAAGGTGGAATATGCATGCATGACTAATTAAGTAGATATATATCGATATCTCAGCCACATGCGTTTTATTCATTGTATTGCTCCACGTACTTTGCTTGACATTGTTATGCATCACACATGTAATGCTAATATATCCGAAAAATAAAATACATAAAAAATTATATAATATATGCAGCCACAAAAAAATCGTAGTCAAATTAAATGTGCATTTGAGTAACCATGCATAAATGCCAACGAGTTATTATAACTTAAATAGCATAGTCTTTCTATATTTATTTAATAGATAATAAATTCGAACCTTCTTATTTTCGGTAAAAAAGGGTAACCATGCATGGGTGAGGAGACAAAGCCTATGTCTCACTATGTATATGTCCATGGTCATCTATTTACGATGCCAATATAGATAAGGTGATGATTTAATTACTTTGGAGTTTGGAAACTTTCGCAAATCATCAATGTCCAAGTTATATACACTTTAAATTATAATCTCCTAGAAGTTATGATAAAAATTCAATAATAAATATCAAAATAATATCGTATATCATGAGTATTTATTTAATTTATAGACAAAGAAATAATCAGTCAAAATCATAAAATTAATATAATATCAAACTAAATAAAAGTAATACAAGATATATTTAGATA
>NC_029794.2:90642061-90650718 GCF_000816755.2 Arachis ipaensis
AAATTTATAATTTGTTAAAAAAAATAAAAAATAACAGAACAAAAAAATTCTCAATAATTTAGAATTAACGTGAACTACAAAAAGGATATAGGTGAAATGGTAGGAACTTGAGTGCTGAAAGAACTACAAAAAGTGGAGGTACAAATTGAATTGTTAAAACTCGTGGTACAATAGAACTACCGAAAATTCAGGATCACTACAAGAAAAATTACTTTTAGCAGCCATCTATTTTATTTTTAGCGACAATAAAAATAGCCGCTAATACATTTACTGGCAATTAGACATTAGCCGTCTTATACTTTGCCGTTAAAAGGTTTTAGCAGCAATTTTAACATTTGCCGGTAAAGACTTTTTTAATAGCCGCGAAAAGTATATAATTTTTAGCGGCTATTTTTTTGGCAATTTATATAGCCACCAAAAGTAATTCTAAAATTGCAATGTTATTCATTTTTAGCGGCCATGCCGCCAAAACTCATTTTACTGGCAATTTATATAGTCACTAAAAATAATTCTAAAATTTTAATGTTATTCATTTTTACCGACCATTACTATTGCCGCTAAAATCTTAAGACTTTTTTTAGTTATATTATACTCATTTTCTTAGAAGTAATGAACTACCTTTTTTTTAGAATCTCAATTATTTTTGCTAACAATTATTATTGTTATGAATAATATAAATATACTGAAATTAATTATTACAAAATGAGATATTTTATTAAACTCAAAATATTAATACACAAATTTCTCTTGAAAAGTAATAAATCATGTTACAAATCTAAACAACAAAAAATACTACAAGCCTATAAATTCAAAATGAGATTCCAACAGAGTTGCCATCTCCCATTCTATCTCAACGGTAAGATCCATCATCCTTTTCTGACGATCAAAATTTCCTCCACATTTCATACATTTTATCTACAAAGTATGAGGTGCATGTGTTTACTCTCCATAATTCATAAGGAAAAAGACCCTGCAACATCTGTAAATGTAAGATAAAATTGCACAAGGCACAAAAGAACATATAAAAATAAACAAAATAAATAGAAATTTGTTCAAGCAAGAACCTTGTCACTGTGAAATAGCTTCTTAACATTTGGTTGAACCTTTAGTATCTTCTCCACCAGAACTGTTTTTATGTTACAAAACCAAACACATAAATACATTTAGTAATATGAATGAATTATACATTGAAAGAGAATAATATATGTATTTTTGGCAAGGAAGCCAATGGCTCCAATGATGAGAATGGTCTTATCCTCAACGAAGTGGAGTATGCTTCCCAACTCCATTATTGAAACAGAATAAAGAGAGCGAGAAAAATGTATAACACGACATGAAATTATGACATTGTTTTCTCTGTTATATTCACTTATGTTTGATTAAACAGGTTTTAGCCTCAAATATAAACATGAAAATTGATTAATAAAATTGACCTGTTGATGCTGCTTGAAGGAGACATCATAGCTAGAGACTTTTTCTTGGCTGGGGTGCCAAGAGCTTGTGCTGGTGATAGCTTTGGCTTTGGCTTTTTCGATGGAGTAGAATCAGCCTTGGCACAACTGAGTTGTAATACAGAAACCTCCCAATCGGACACGTAACTAAATATGAAGAATAATGATGGCATGAGAAACACAAGAACATGTTACGAAAGAAAGAACAAGAAGAAACAAAAATTCAAGATTTTCACCTCTGTGCTGCAAGCTCCCTCAGAACAATATCAATAACAATAAGTGCTTCTTGTGGTGTGTCCACTTGTTTTCCACTGAGAAGAGGATCAACATAATATTATTATATAATATAATAACTTGAATAAATAAACTTACCTGGTAGTACCAATACTCTCATCATCTTCAATCAATAATATAGTGAACTCTTTGTATGTGAAAGGAAGCATGGCAGCAGTGTAAAGATTCCTTCCTCCATCATAAACAGGAAGCCTCATCCCCAACTCAGTGTTCTTATGAACCCTCACCAACTCAGCTATTATAGCTTTGCTTGTTTTACGACACCTCACTTCAGGTATTATCTTAACCTTTACCATAAAACACACACAATAAGTAACTTAATTAAATGTTAATCAAGTACCAATTTACTTAAAATAGTAATTATAGTACGGGTATATATATCAGGAACAAAAAGTTGAGCACTTACAGTGTAATGGCCAAGGTCAGATGCTGAAATATCTGCAAGGAAGTGGTTAGCTTTGACAACACATTTTGTTCCAAGGTGGCCATAACCAGGCCTTGCAGCGAAAACAAGATTCTTGGAACAAGTGAGTGATTATTATTAGTGATGACTGGTGATTTTAGTGTCCCATTTTTAATTAAAAATCTGATTAAATTGTACTGGATCAATTGTACCCATTTTCTAATACTTGATATCTTCGAAAGAAGTTAAGACATTAATATATTCAGTACATATCATGAGTGGTGAGAAAAAGACAGCCAAACACCATGAAAATTTCTCAAGTAAAGAGGGAATGAGAGAGCTCACATTGCCTACAAAAATTGAACGAGAATCTATCTCCTCTCTGTTGACCTGACTAGTAGATGCAGTTTCAAGATCTTTGGGAGATTAGAATTAATAACAGACAATAAAGTCTAACAATACACTGGAATAACATTGTTTACATATTAACATATATAAGAATGAGAAGGGAATGAAAAAGAGATAGAAAAACATAACAAACCACATAAAATATGGTTTAAAAGTATGATGCAATAATATTAAGCATGAAATCATGAAGTCCTGTAAACTCCCAAAATTAAGTTTGAATTTGTTCATAACATGAATATTCAAATAAGTATACAAGAATATAGCCTTCACAGCCAAGTGAGAGAGTGTTACTCATTAGCCAGTAACAAACAAGCCAAATCATAATCATCCAACCAGAAATAAAACATCTTGTAGGCAAAGGAATTAGGACATGTTCTATGATCAATGCAGAACAAGAAATCATTTACAAAATAAAAATTAAAATAGCTACCCTGGACAGATCCCATCTCCTTCTTGACCTTGGCTTGCATCTCTTTAAGAGTAGTAGTTTCATCTTCTATATCCTTCAAGCTCTTATCCATGTCATCAAAATCTTGCACTCACAATAGTAGTGGCGTAACATCAAAATTAGGGTTGCAAAAAGTGAAATGTAATTAGCTAAACAGGCCCAATAAATTATTGCGAACAAATACACTATCCGAGGACAAATCTAAACTTTCAAGCTGCAATTGGTAAAATTTCTCATGTTCAAAAATAAATCAATTTCCCTAAGTTCCTTACAACCGCAAATTTGAAATCCTATGTCAGTTGCACAATTAACACAAGTATTAACAAGAATTAGCAGTAGCATCTTCAAATTTGAAAGCTAAAACACTCAAAATTGCTGACAAATAAAATTGAGAGAGAGAGAGGAGAAGAGAACTGCCGAACCTTTTCGCGAATATGCAGCGCCGGAATTAGAGGATATGCAGAGAAGGAGGAGCTTGGAGAACAAGAGCTTAATCTTGAAATTTTGTAGCGAGCATCTGGTCAAGAAGCTTCTCAACCTCCATGTCGAACTTCCTTGTCGCCATTGACAATGCTTTTAAAGATGAAAGTGATGCCAGTTCCACCATAGCGACATAGATTTGAGACGAATGAAGAAAGGAAGACAGCAATGCAAATCTGAGGCGGAGGATGAAAATAGGAACAACGATGCAGTTTGAATGATGGACGGTTGTCGGTGATGGCAAGGTCTGCGGCGGTGGTCGGTGATGGAGGGAATGCTTGAGGTTGTGCTGTTGTGACTTGTGAGTTTCTGATTTTGGGTGGGAGAGTCTTTTACTATGTGTTGGCAATTGATGAAAGAAGATGATAAAAATAAACATAAAATAAAAAATTAGTGGCAATAATGATAATTGCCATTGTTGATGGGAAAAAATTAGAGTTAAAATAGAAAGACATCAATAATTTAGTGGCAATAGTAATAATTGCCATTATAAAATATAATAATAATGGTAAATATATAATTGCTACTAAAATATAACTTAAATAAAATTAATAGTAGCCATTGTATTATGGCCACTAAAAATTTGTCGCTAAAACTAATTTTTTAGTAGTGGATGTAGATAAAATTATAGAAATTTAGGGAGTAGACAAAATTGCAAGAACTCTGAGTGTAGATTAAACTGCCAGAATTTATTATAGTGTAAATTAAATTGTCAAAAAATTCTAGTGCAAACAAAACTGCTAAAAAACTTGTTCATACCCTAACTCAAAATATAAGCCAGGCCCACTAGAGATTAAAGGCCCAATCAAATGAAGGGCCTCTACAATGCGTCCGACTTCTTTAAGAGGACGGATCCAACGAAAGCTGGCTGCTCATACTTATCCAAGTGAGTAACTGTCTCCCCGAATCTCTCTCCCACTTCTAGAAGAGAGATCTCAACAACCCTAGGATAAAGGGACAGTTATCCACCATCAGAAGTGGAGCTACTTCAACGGTGGTTATTGGCTTATCTCCTATAAATACCCTGATACACTCAAGTACATCTAAGAACCAATACACTTAAACCTGCTTAACTCCTTACTGACTTAGGCATTAGAGTGTCTTGCAGCTACCACCCCCGCCTTTTCAAATACACAAGTCGGACGACGGCTCTCTGATGTCAGACAAGTCGGAGACCACTCTTTTGAGCATTTGGGCCTCGCATTTGAGCCCAAATGTCATTTGGTTTCAGGTAACCCTCAGAACATTGGCGCCATTGCTAGGGACTTGGGAATCAACGCTCAATGGCGGACGACCAATATGAAGACAGACACACCGTGTCCGAGTCAGTCCAAGAATATCAGGACATAGTTGATAAACCCCAATTTTGTGGTTTATCTTGTGCTTAATTTAAGGGATTTTATCACCTTTTCCCACATTTATTCAACGAAATAGCATGGTTTTGTAATCCTCCCTTAATTTGTGCTTAAGTATAAAAACATGCTTTTTAGGCCCTAAAATTGGTAATTTTAATTCACCAAAATTCCATTCGATGCCTTGATGCGTTTGTTGAGTGATTTCAGGTTCATAAGGCAAGTATTGGATGGAAGAAGTGAAGAGAAGAGCATGAAAAGTGGAGAATTCATGAAGAAATGAGCATTTGGAAAATTGAGGGCCACGAGCATGTGTCATCTACCCGTACGCGTGCGTTGAAGATTTGCAAGCCACGCACACGCGTGATGATTGGATTTTTGACGGTTTAGTATTTCACTAATGAAATCTCGTTGCAAAGTATAGTTCCTAAACCAACAATAATCCTCTCATACAAAAGATTGTTTGTCACTAAAACAAACCCCTAAATTTATAAACCGAAATATTGAACCTCGGGTCGTTCTCCCTAGAAATTACAATAGAGTGTCTTTGTTATTGATTATGAAGTATGTTTGGGGTTTTTGGGATATTAGCCAAGAAATATAAATGGCAAAGGAAATAAACTAACAACTATGAAAGCTCTTGGCAAGGTTATGAGAATTAGAAGTCCTATCCTCATTATCCTCCTCAATTGTGATGAGAATTGTCCATTGCTACCACCTAGTTAACCTTTAATCATGGAGGAAAGTCAAGTGGATGAATTAACTTGATTCCACAAGTCCTAGCCAACTCCCAAGGGAAAGACTAGCTTTAGTGGTATCCAAATCAATTAGCAACTTCTAATTGTCAATCAACAAAGGAATTAGATAATTCAAGAGTCACTAGTTACTCTACCAAAGCCAAGAGGAGAAAAATATATACTAAAATCCAACCAAGCATTTCATCAAACACTTGGAAGGCAAAAAAAAAGCATAGTAAATTGACAACAAGAATGAAATCTAACAACAATTATTACAAGGAATTAACAACAACAATCAAAAGAAACACAATTATTATGAATTACCTCAAATTGAATTGAAAGGAAATAGAAGGAACAAGAGTAGATTTACAACAAAGCATAGAAATAACATAAAGGAAATCACAACAAAGAAATAGGAGAATGATGAACGTAGCAACAAGGAATTGAAAGGTAGAAGTAGATGAAAGCATGAATTGAAACCTAGATCTAAGAACTAAACCTAATTCTAATCCTAGAGAGAAGTGAGAGCTTCTCTCTCTAAAACTAACTCTAATCTAATCCTAATGTGTGTGAATGATGGAATGATGTGAATGATTCTATTCCCTTTCAATCCTTGGCCCTTTTATGCATTTTGGCACCAAAGTTGGTTGCAAACTGGGCCCCACAGCTCTCAAAAATCGCTGGGCACGTTTTCTATTTAAAAATCACGTCCGGCCACCGACGCGTACGCGTACAGCGTGCGTACGCATCCATGGATATTTTCGCAATCCACGCGGGAGCGTCCAGTGCGTGCACGCGTCCATGGGCGTTTTCCAAATCTTTGGCTTTTCATGATTTCTCCACTTTTCATGCTTTCCTCTTCACTCCTTTGGTCCATTCCTAGACTTTTCAACGTGAAATCACTTAACAAACACATCAAGGCATCTAGTGGAATCAAAGGTGAATTAAATTTAGCTAATTAAGGGCCTAGAAATCATGTTTTCACACTTAAGCAGAAATTGGGAGAGAATCATGAAACCATGCTATTTCATTGAATAAATGTGGGTAAAAGGTCATAAAATCACCTAAATCAAGCACAAGATAAACCCTAAATATGGGGTTTATCAACCTCCCCACACTTAAACCAAGCATGTCCTCATGCTTAAATCAAGAATGAAGTAAGGGGTATGACATTTATTCAATGGAACTAAACTATATGCAAGCTACCTATATGCAACTATCTACATGAATGCAATTGTTTGGTCAAAATAAATCAATTCCCACGAAGCATATATGCACAAGGGCTAAGGACTAGCAAGTCTAATCCACAATTGAATTGAGTTATTAAACATTTTTACAAACTTGCATGAGGAGTAATGATCATAGGTGGAAAACATGTAATTGAGCATCAAACCCTCACCGGAAGTGTTTGCACTCTATTCACTCAAGTGTTTAGGGTTGATTCACTCGATTCTCTCCGAATCATGCTTTCCAATATTTGTTTTTCTTATAACAATCAACATTTATTTAATGCATGCATACATGTATCATGAGGTCTTTTCATTGGTTGTAATGGGGCTAGGGTCAAGGTAGGATGCATATTTGGTCAAGTGAGTTTGAAATTTGAATCTTTGATAAACTTAAACTTCCCACCTAACCTATGACATCCTATACAATTCAAAGCTAACCTAACTACCCATTTTTCACTTTTTAACATACTCATGCATTTTCTTTTCATTTCACAACTCATATGCATTAATTTTATTGAGCTTCGCTTTGCTTTTGGGCATTTTGTCCCCTTTTTATTTCCTTTCTTTTTCTTTTTCTTTCTTTCTTTTTCTATTTTTTTCTTTTCTTTTTTTTTCTTTTGTTTTTCTCATTTTTCTTCTTTCTTTCAAACTATATACAAGAACATCAATGCATAAGGTCTAACATTTGATTAATACATGAGCATGTACCCAATTCCCAATATTTTCAACAAAAATACAAAGCTAGCCTTTTATTCACCCAATGTCCCAAGCTTTCCCACACTTGAATGATACATGATGAGCGGATAATTTATACACTTTTTGACATTGTTTTTAGTATGTTTTTAGTAGGATCTAGTTACTTACATAATTATTTTATATCCGCCTGACTGAGATTTACAAGGTGACCATAGCTTGCTTCATACCAACAATCTCCGTGGGATTCAACCCTTACTCACGTAAGGTACGACCCAGTGCACTTGCTGGTTAGTTGTATCGAAGTTGTGACAGACAATAAAACTAGATCAGAGTACCAGGCCTTTGAAGCCATGGATATGTATCACAATTTCGTGCACCAATTTTTTGGCGCCGTTGCCGGGGATTGTTCGAGTTTGGACAACTGACGGTTCATCTTGTTGCTCAGATTAGGTAATTTTCTTTTTGTTTTGTTTTCAAAAATTTTTCAAAAATCTTTCAAAAATTCTTCTTTGTTTTCGAAAAAAAAAAGTTTTCAATCCCTGCTGATTTCATAGTCCTGGATACTGGAAAGGAGGAGGATGAATCTATCATCCTAGGAAGACCTTTCCTGGCCACAGCAAGAGCTGTGATTGATGTTGACAGAGGTGAAATATTCCTTCAATGGAATGAGAACTCCCTTGTGTTTAAAACTCAAGGATCTCCCTCTGCAACCATGCAGAGGAAGCAGAAAAAGCTTCCCTCCAAGCAGAGTCAACCAGAGCCCCCACAGTCAAACTCTAAGTTTGGTGTTGGGAGGCCACAACCAAACTCTAAGTTTGGTGTTGAAATCCCATATCCAAACTCTAAGTTTGGTGTTGGAGAGTCTCAACAAAGCTCTGCACATCTGTGAGGCTCCATGAGAGCCCACTGTCAAGCTATTGACATTAAAGAAGCGCTTATTGGGAGGCAACCCAATATTTATTTATCTAACTTTATTATTATTGTTTTTCATGTTTTCTTAGGTTCATGATCATGTGGAGTCACAAAATAAAAAAAAAATTTGAAAACGGAATAAAAAACAGCAGAAGAAAAATCACACCCTGGAGGAGCATCTGTCTGGCGTTCAAACGCCAGAACAGAGCATAGTTCTGGCGCTGAACGCCCAGAATGGGAGCATCCT